>NW_025967422.1:12831-25000 GCF_021869965.1 Rhincodon typus
GAAACGTCAGCTTTCCTGCGCATCTGATGCTGCTTGGCCTGCTGTGTTCATCCAGCTCTACACCTTGTTATCCCACTTAACTTGCTGCTGTATTTAAATACAAATACTTAAGGAAATATTTGTAGATGGCAGGAAAACACATCTGGAGCGAAATAAAACGCAAACAAATTTCAAAGATAAATTCTCTGTTATGCAGCTAGCAGCTTACTATAAAACTGTACTGCTGAGGTAAAACTTTCCTGATTAAGTGTTTTTTTTACTTTTTGCAATGTTTCTGAAATTTCCTTTCCTTCTTTGTGCTGTCAAAGCACAAAATACAGAAAATGTAATAAATGTGAAATCTCTTAATTAGTTAACTTTTAGTTAATCAATAATTAATTAATGAGAGACAAGTTATCCTGACATACGTTGCTTTGCATTTCCTTTTCCTCTGAATTCTTATCCTTCCGTACCTTTCCCCATTATCTCAACTGTAGTGCTCGGCAATAGTCATCAATCAATGCAATTTGATAAAATCATGACTGAAGTTCAACCTCATGTCTACTTTCTTGTTCAATCCCTATATCCTTTGATTCCCTTAGACTCTAAAAATTAACTAGTCTCATTTTAAGTGTACTCAATGACTAAGTATCTAGGTGGCACAGTGGCTCAGTGGTTAGCACTGCTGCCTCATAGTGCCAGGGAACTAGGTTCAATTCCAGCCTCAGGTGACTGTCTGTGTGGGTTTTCTCTGGGTGCTCTGGTTTCCTCCCACACTCCAAAGATGTGCAGGCTAGGTGGATTGGCCATGCTAAATTGCCCATAGTGCCTAGGGATGGTTAGATGGGTTAGACATGAGGAAATGTAGGGTTAGGGGAATGGATCTGTGTGGGATGCTCTTCTGTGGGGCAGTGTGGACTTGTTGGGCTGAATGGCCTGTTTCCACACTTTCAGGATTCTATGATCTACAGTTCTTTGGAGTAGAGAATACCAAAGATTTCTCCTCCTCTGTATTCCAAATAGCCAGCTCCTCATCCTAAAGTCTCTTTTCCTTGACTCTCCAATTCAGAGATATAACTCGTCAGCATCTATCTTGACAGACCTCCTCAGAATCTTGTATGTTTTAATGATATTACCTCCAATTCTTCTAAATTCTGGGATATGGTATCAGTCTACTCAATCTTTGCCCAATTCCAGAAGGCAATCCAGCAAAACTTTAGTATGGCTCCTTTAATGAATGTAAATAAGGCTAGGTAGTAATTTTTCAGTGTAATTAAACTATTTTTAGTATAATTCCATTTATATTCATTGTAGTAAGCTAGCGAAAGCAATTTTTGTACTGACACTGTATCAATTTGAAGCTGTTTTCTATTCTGTTTTACAATAACTCTCACGTATTAATTGAGATTTATTTCACAAGTAGCAACCAGGAAGAAATATATGAGAGACCAAGTAAAGTAACTGAATTAAGTTTTAATTAAAGAAATTTTTTAAAGGGATCATGTAGTTATATTGAGGTTGGCTAAGGCTGGGCAGCATAGTGGCTCAGTGGTTAGCACTGCTACCTCATAGAGCTAGGGACCTAGGTTTAATTTCACCCTTGTGTGACAGTCTGTGTGGAATTTGCATACTGTCCCCATGTTTCTTCCAGTCCAGGGATGTGCAGGCTAGGTGGATTAGCCATGGGAAATGCAGGGTTACAGGGATAGGGTTAGGTCTGGATGGGATACTCTTAAGAGGGTTGATGTGGACTTGTTGTGCCTAATGGGCTGCTTCCACACTATAAGGATTCTCTGAATATTTTAAAAGCTTGCAGTTAAAAGTGACTAATCTGCTGCTGTGATGTCAGTTTTTGGGACAAGCACCAAGTCAGATGAAATATACAAAGTCCAGCTTTATTCCAGCCTTGAGCACCTTAACAATGAAACCAAATACTAGACCTTGCACACAATCAAAATGCAAGAGACACATGAAAGTAACAATGTTCCTTTGAATGGAAAATATATGTAAGCAGTCAAACTCCAATAACAGATATGCTCTGAGATAAGGTTTTGCAGACTTAAGTAATAAAAGTTCCTTTGCTCCAATTGATAATATTGCTAGCTAGTCACGCATTGCATGCTTTCAAAGCATTTGAAAGAATTGATGTGAATGAAGAAATCTGAAGAGCTTACAACATTGTATCAGCCTAATTATTTCATTGAGGCTGTAAAATATTGTTTTGTATTGATATGTATACTCCTTTCCTTTTAAATTACTTTTAAATTAATATTCAGGAATCCATGTTTTGCTTAGGTTCATATTGTGTAATAATCATTACTTAACCATAGTTATTTGATTTAATGACAGAAAATGCTGAAAAAAACTCACATTTCTGGATTCATCTGTGAAAAGAAAAACAGAGTTAATGTTTTGCGTCTAAAGACGCTTCATTGGAACAGAAGCAGGCTGGAAAATAATGGCTTTTGTTTACTTTTTGTGTTGGTGACAAAGGCAGAGGTGGAGCAAGTGGAACAGGTAATGAAGGTGACCAGAGCAAGAGATACAGGGAGTACAAATGGTGGTAAGGGAGAGAGGGAGACATTCTAGATGTTTGCTTTTTCAATAAACCATCTTGTTCCCATAAAAACACAGAAATATAGAAGATAGGAGCAGGAGGAGGCCTTTTGGCCCTTTGAGCCTGCTCCACCATTCATCACGATCATGGCTGTTCGTCCAACTCAATAGCCTAATCCTGCTTTATCCCCATAATCTTTGATCCCATTCACTCTAAGTGCTATATCTAGCTGCCTCTTGAATACATTCAATGTTTTGGCATCAACTAATACCTGTGGTAATGAATTCCACAGGCTACCAGTCTTTGGTTGAAGAAATGTTTCCTCATCTCCGTCCTAGATGGTCTACCCCGAATCCACAGACTGTGACCCCTAGTTCTGGACACACCCACCGTCAGGAAAATCCTCCCTGCCTCTACCCCGTCTAATCCTGTTAGAATTTTATAAGTCTCTATGAGATTCCCTCTCATTCATCTGAACTCCAGTGAAAACAATCCCAACCTAGTCAATCTCTCCTCATACATCAGTCCCGCCATCCCCGGAATCAGCCTGGTAAACCTTCCCTGCACTCCCTTGAGAGCAAGAGCATCTTTCCTCAGAAAAGGAGACCAAAACTGCACACAATATTCTAGGTGTGGCCTCACCAAGGCCCTGTATAACTGCAACAACACATCCCTGCTCCTGTACCCGAAACCTCTCGCAATGAAGGCCAACATACCATTTGCCTTCTTTACCACCTGCTGCACCTGCATGCTTACCTTCAGCGACTGGTGCACAAGGACACCCAGGTCCTGCTGCACACTCCCCTCTCCCAGTTTACAGCCATTCAGGTAGTAATCTGCCTTCTTGTTTTTGCTTCCAAAGTGAATAACCTCACATTTATCCAAATTATACTGCATCTGCCATTGATTTTTCCCACTCACCCAACCTGTCGAGATCATGCTGAAGGATGTCTGCATCCTCATCACATTTCACCCACCCTCCCCCCCCCACCCAACTTGGTATCATCTGCAAACTTGAAGATGTTACATTTTGTTCCCTCATCCAAATCATTTATATATATTGTGAATAGCTGGGGTCCCAGCATCAATCCCTAAGGCACCCAACTAGTTACTGCCTGCCAATTTGAGAAGGACCCATTAATTCCTATTCTTTGTAGGAACTACCCATGCCAACATTTCTATCCAAGGCATGATGCAGTATCCCAGTGAAACTTAACGCAATCTGGAGGAACAGCAACGTAAATAGAAATTGCTTGAAAAACCCAGTAGGTCTGGCAGCATCTATGGAGAAAAAACAGAGTTAGCATTTCTGGTCCAGTGACCCTTATTCAGAAACAGCGCCTCATTTTCCACTTACGCACTCTACAGCCATCAGAATTCAACATTGAGTTTAACAGCTTCAGAGCAGGAACACTGTTGTACATTTTGATCACACCATCCCCACTTCACTCTTGCATCTTGTTTGTGTTTTATGCCTTTTCTTCCAGCAGAGCTGACCTATTCTTTCCTATTCAAACCTATCATTAACACCTATTTTACAACTCAATCTCTCCTTTTGACATTTGCTTCAAGCATGCTCAGGAGGACATGTCTTGAGCAGCATCAAGCATACCTGATGCTGAGAGGTCAACCTGGGGAAGCCACCAACAGGACTACTAGCATGCCAAACAACATAATCAGTAGGTGATAAACACAGCTAATTGACCCCACAACCAACAGAGCAGATCTAAGCTCCACTGTCCTGCCATATTGAGTCGTGAATGGTGGTGGACAATTAAACACCTCACTGGAGGAGGAAGAGGCTCCACAATCCTCAATGACGGAACAGCCCAACACATCAGTGCAAAAGATAAGTCTGAAGCTTTTGCAGCAATCTTCAGCCAGAAGTGCCAAGTTGATGAACCATCTTGGCCTCCTCCAGTAGTCCCCAGCATTACAGGTACCAGTCTTCAGCCAATTCGATTCATTCCATGTGAAATAGCTGGAGACACAATACTGCAAAGGCTATGGGTGACACGGTTGCTCAATGGTTAGCTTCTTCACAGTGCCAGGGACCTGGGTTCGATCTCATCCTTGGGTGACTATCTGTGTGGAGTTTGCATGTTCTCCCATGTCTGCATGGATTTCCTCCAAGTGCTCTGGTTTCCTCACACAGTCTGAAGATGTGCATGTTAGGTGGATTACCCCGTAGTGTCTAGGGATGTGTAGATTAGATGTGTTAGCCATGGGAAATGCTGGGAAAGGATAGGGGGATGAGTCTGGGTGGGATGCTCTTCGCAGGGTCTTCTTGGGCTGAATGGCCTATTTCCACACTGTAGGGAGGAAAGAGCAGGAAAGGCTAGGAATACTATGCCGAGTAATTTACCTTCTGATTCCCCAAAGCCTCTTCGCCATCTACAAGGCACAAATCAGGAGTATGATCGAATACTCCCGACTTGTCTGGGTGAGGCAGTTGCAACAACACTTGTTGCAAGCTTTTAAGAAGCTTGACACCATCCATGACACACCACATCCACAAACATCCATGACCAACAGTCAGTAGCAGCAGTGTGTACTATCTACAAGATGTTCTGCAGAATTTCACCAAAGGTCTTCAGACAGCACCTTCCAAATCCACGACCACTTCCATCCAGAAGGACAAGGCCAGCTGATATATGGGAACACCACCACCTTCAAGTTCCCCTCCAAGCCACTCACTATATTGACTTGGAAATATATTATTGTTCCTTCACTGTCTCTGGGTCAAAATCCTGGAATTCCCTCCGTAATGGCATTGTGGGTCAACTCACTGCAGGTGGACTGCAGCAATTCAAGAAGGCAGCTCACCACCACCTTCTCCAGGGTAACTAGCAATGGGCAATAAATGTTGGCCAGTCAACAACGCCCACATCCCAGAAATGAATGAAAAAGTGGTTGACTCTTAATTAGGCCCCGAAATGGCAGAGTAAGCCACTCAGTTAATGGTATTTAAGGATATGCCATAAATACTTGTTTGCTGGTGAGGCCCACATCTTATGAAGGAATAATGAAAAAAAAACTCAGATGGTTTTAACTGATAAAACTATCAGGTATAATTTAAAAGAAAAGTCTAATGCCCAGATGCATTGCAATATATGTCTGCTTTATTTAAAGCATATTATAATGAAAACATCATGTTATCTTCCCATGAGTATCACTGGCCCTTTTTAACCATTTTATCATGGCACCGTTATAACTGACCTTTCATTTAAACAGAAAGTGAATAGGGCAGAATTGCACGGAGGTTAGTTGCTCAGTTAATTAACTCGGTCATTCATTGCTGAATGACTAACCATTCTGACTATTACATGGACCTTGATTTAATATTTTGAAAATAGTAATTTAATATTTGCCACTTAGAGACAAATGATACTGCAAAGGTTAGAGCATGACATTGTCCTTGACCCCAGTTGATTCACCAGTTCCTTAAACTGTAGTCCAGGTGGTACATGTCATGAAGTTCATTTCCAGCAATGTTTAAACAATTCAAGACAACAAGGTGCAGAGCTGGATGAACACAACAGGCTAAGCAACATCATAGGAGCAGAAAGGCTGATGTTTCGGGCCTGGACCCTTCATCAGAAAATTGCTCCAACAGTTTGATTATCGTCGTGGGAAATCTTTCAATACGTCCGCGGTACGAGCCAGACAGTCTGCTGCGCAGTCAGATTTGTTATGCTTCAGCCTGTTCCTGGAAATGTGAGCTACAGAAACAACCACAAACAGATGCTTCATCTGCCACATGCGCCTCTCACTATGGGAATCTTCCAAGTCTAAATAATGCAGTATATGCTTACCAGCAGGGTAGACAGATCTGTGCCCACAATCCTAGCAGCTAGGATAATGCCTTATATTGTATCAGCTCTCCGTCCTCTCTCTTTGCTCCTGCACAGCAAGTAGTCAGTGACTACAGTTCTACCTTCTGCACATTTGACTTATGACTTCTCTTGGAAACCCATGCTCAGTGACCAGACTGCACTCTAACAATAACTCAATTAGTGCCCTCAGAGAGAGTAAACCTCAAAGCCAATATCCATCCGGTTTCTTTGCATCCAAGTTGAGAGCTGCAGTACTGAAGGAATCAATTATCAAAAGAAAATCTTACTGTGCTACATCTATTGCTGAGGATTTTTTTTGAAACTGTATTGCTGCATTAATAAGGATGAAACTTTGTCCTGAATGAATCCCATGGAGACCTGGCTTCAAGCTTAAAACAGTTCATGTATTTTTATTATTCTATTACATTGAAATAAACAATGCTAATTGCAATGATATTTTTCATGATTTACTTAATATATATAAGTCCAAACTTGAAGTGGAGAAATTCTCCCTTCTCTTCACTCTATTCATGTCTGTATGGTCCCAACAAAAATGTAGTGTTACATGAGGAACAAGCACAGATTAACACCACTCCTAACATTAGCTTTATATTTCCAATAACTGAAGTAATTTACTGCTAAACATATCAAAACCATATTGATGGTTCTTAAGTTGTTTTGACTATATGAAAAACTTTCCACCTGCCTGTCAAATTGTATATAAAAGATTCAACTCAAAGAAAAGCAGGGGAGTTTTTCCAATGTCTAGGCCAATATAGTTCTCTCAATCATCAAAACAGACTAACTGATCATAGAGGCTGTCTTCTCTCTTTGTTGACAAAATAAAGATCACTACATTTCTACATCTCAAAGTTAGTTTGTTTTATTTTCTGTGTTCTAGAGATCTGAAAAACAACATGCACATTTTCTTCTTTTTTTTAATTCCATGTTGGTATTTGCCAGAAAAGAAAATAGTTACCACTCTCCAGAAAGGTGTTGAAGTGAATTGCATGATTATCTTCTGGACAAGAGCCAAATACTGTGGATGCTGGAAATCTGAAACAAACAGAGAATTCTGGAGAAACACAATAGGCCTGGCATTATCTGCAGAGAGATGTGGAGTTGACATTTCAAGACTGGTATGACTCTAGATCAGAACTTTTACCCACCATATTTCAGGTCTGAAAAAGTCATACAAACTCAAAATATTAACTCTATTTCTCTCCACAGCTGCTGCCAGAACTGTTTAATTTTCCAGCATTCTCTGTGCTAACTCCATAATATTTATTGGCACATGTGGGAAATTTATTTAAAAAGTACTTGACAAACAGCTGATTAAAGATGATATCATTTCAATTGCCTTAGTTAAACTATCTCACACATCTGTAACAAAAATATCCCAAGGGATGTTATTAACATCATGATACTAATGAAAATTGTTGGATTTTAACCACGTCTGACTGGAAATTCGCTGTTGTCAATG
Organism: Rhincodon typus; assembly: GCF_021869965.1. NCBI lineage: Eukaryota > Metazoa > Chordata > Chondrichthyes > Orectolobiformes > Rhincodontidae > Rhincodon > Rhincodon typus. The sequence continues at coordinate 20,687 of NW_025967422.1, forward strand.
TGGTTGAAAACATTTCAGTTTTAGACCACAGGCAGTCTAACATTTCTCACTGATGAGTGCATAAGATGGACAAGATGCCACAAGATTGAGAGCTATACTATAATCATAGTCTTCACTGTGACATTGTGTCAGTATAAAACTTTATTAGTAATATTATGACATCTCCCCTGGTTGAGGATAAGGCAACTTTTGAAGAGCCTCACAAAATTTACCCCATAAGGTCATAAGAAATCAGAGCAGAAGTAGACCATTCAGTCCCTCAAGTCTACTCTGTCACTCAATAAGATCATGGTTGATCTGACATTCCTTATATTCAGTTTCCTGCCCTTTCCGCATAACCTTTGGTTCCCTGAATGATCAAGTATTCATCTGTCTCAGCTTTATATATTTACAAGGACTATTCTCCCACAGTTCCCTGTGGCAAAGAGTTCCAAAGACTCACAACCTGCTGAGAGACAAAATTCCTCCTCATCAATCTTAAATTGGTACTCCTTCATCCTGCGACAATACACTCTGGTGCTAGATTCTCCCGTGAGGGGAAGCATCCTTTCAGCATTTACCCTGTCAAGTCCCTTAAGAATCCTATATGTTTCAATGAGGTCACCTCTCATTCTTCTAAACTCCAGAGACCAAACCTGTTTAGCCTTTGGTGATAAGACAATCCCTCCATAGCATGAAACTTCTTTGAACTGCCTTCAATGAAAGGATAGATTTCCTAACTAAGGGGACCAAAACTGCTCATATTACTCTAAATGCAGTCTCAACAGCACCTTGCACAGTTGCAGTAAGACTTCCCTACTCTCATACTCCAACACCTTGAAATAAGGGCCAACATTCTATTAGCTTTCCTGATTACATCCTGCACCTTCCAAAATGAACAAATTCACATTTTCCCACATTATATTCCATGTGCCAATTTTGTGCCCATTTATTTACCTTTTCAATATCTCTTTGCAAACTGTTTATATCCCTCTCACACCCTGCCTTTCCACCTTTTTTGTGCTTTCTGCAAATTTGGCTAAAGTATATTCACTTCCTTTCTCCATGTCATTAATATATATTGTAAACAGTTCCAGCACCGATCCCTGTGGAATTCCACAGGGCCAAGTTCTCCTGCCATTGTGATCTTACCAACTGCAGACAACAAACTGTAACAAATTACTCAACCTTATGCATGATTCACCAAATTAGATCTCTCGCTCTCTTTATTCTTAACAGATTATGGCGAATGAGGCAATGGCAGAGGAGTTAAACAGATATTTTGCATTGATCCTTATGGTGAAAGATGCTTCGAACTTCCCATTAAATATTATTGGGAAGAGTGGAGTCATGGCTTTCAGTCTCTGTCACACATCAGTTTCCCTCACCACAAGGTCAATGGCAAACATCAGAGACCAAACCAGACTATTCACCACCTCACTGTCACAACTGACCTTGAGATCAGCTTTGGAATCACATCAAAACTGCCACTAAACAACCTCTTTACATCTGCATAACATCACCTATCTCCTGCCCTACCTCAGGACGTCTGAAAGCTGCAACCCTTGTCCATGCCTTTTTGATCTCAAAGTATGAGTATTCCAATAAAATGCTGACTGTCAGTTCGCATTCAGAGCTCCGAGAATTTGAGGTCATCCAAAACTCTGCTGCATTGCCACGAAGACTCCTTCAACACCACCTTCCAAATATGCAAATTCTACCATCTGGAAGGGCATCATTTACATGGGAAACAGCAAGTTTCTCTCCAAGCCACACATTACCCTGACTTGAAACTCAATTGACAACCTTCACTGTCACTGCATCAAATTCCTGGAACTTTTCCCTAACATTGTACCGACCCCACATTAGCTGTTGCAACTCAAGTAGATGGCTCACCAAGACATTCTTAAGGTTGATTAGGGATAGGAAATAAATGCTGAGATCATCAGCACTGCCCACATGTCCAGGAACAAATACATTTTAAAGATAACTTTGATGAATATACAATGGTACAAGGAAGACTTCAGGAGGGCATGCCATGAGCAGCACCAGGCTTGTCCAAAAATTAAGTGACAACTTGACGAAGTTAGAGGACAGGATGATTTGCATGCTAAACAGCACAAACAGCCACTGATAGACAGAGTTAATTGAATTCATAACCAACAGACCGATCTAAGCTCTGTACTCCTACCACATCCAGTTATGAATGGTGGTGGACAATTAAACAACTCACTGGAGGCAGCTCCACAACTATTCCCATCACCAATGATGAGAAACCCAGCCCAAAGAGACAAGGCTGAAGTATTTGTGTCAACATTTAGCATGAAGTCCTAAATGGATGATACATCTTGGCCTCTTCTGGAGGTCCCCAAAGTCAGAAATGCCAGTCATCAGCCAATTTAATTCACTCCATGTGGTGTCAAGAAACAGCTGAAGGCACTTTACACAGCAAAGGTTATACCTCTTTACAATATTTTGGCAATAGTACTGAAGACTCAAAGTCCTAGTCAAATTGGTCCAGTACAGCAACAACACCAGCACCTACCAGACAATGGGGAAAATTACCCAGGTATTTCATATGGGCCAGAGTGCAGGATAAATCCAACCGAGCCCATCAGATGACTCTCGGTCATCAGGAAAGTGCTGTCAAGCTTAACTTTTTTAGCAATAACCTGCTCACTGTTGCTCAACTTGGGTCTGCCAGCCATTTCAGTTACATACCTAATTACAGCTTTCGTTCAAACATAGGCAAAAGAGTTGAATTCCAGAGGTGAGTTTAGAGTGACTGCCCTTGAAATCAAAGTGGCATGTGATCATGTGTGGCATCAAAGAGCCCTGGCAAAACTATAATCAGTGGAAATCAGGAGGAAATTGCTCCACTGTTTGGGATCATACCTGGCACATAGGAGCATGGTTATGGTTGTTGAAGGTCAGTCATCTCAGTTGAAGGTCAGTTACCTCTGGAGGAGTTTCTCAGGGTAGTGTCCTGGGCAGTGCAAATTCCCCTCCAAGCCACTCACCATCCAGACTTGGAAAGAAACTACTTTTTCCTTCACTGTCGCTGGGTCAAAATCCTGGAACTCCCTCCCTAATGGCATTGTAAGTACATCTTCACCGAATGGACTGCAGCGGTTTGGGAAGACAGTACATTATCACCTCCACAATGGCACATTCTCTGAATGAATAATTGAAAAAATAGATTCCCATATATTCAACACCTCAAGTTTAAAATTCTTATTCTTGCTTTAAAATTCCTTGTTCCATCTCTGTGTTTCACTGCATTATTATGGCCCTGTGATGTCTGCACTTCTCTGTTTCATCTTGAGCTAGTTTATTTCCTGAACATTCCTAATTTCCTAGCCCTAACTCAAACCTTAATTTTAATTAATTCACCATTGGCGGTTGTACATTTTGCTGTCTGAGCCCCAGGCTCTGGAATCCACTCTTCAAAATCTCCTTACCTCACTTTCTTATTTTAAATTTCCTCTTAAATCCTACCTCTTTGACAAGACCTTTGTCTCCTTTTGTGGCCTGCAGTCACATTTCCTTATTATGTGAAAGGCACAAATGAATACAACTTGTAACTACTGTTCAGGCTTTCTTTCTAACTCCATCTTCCACTATTGAACTTGTTATTGTAAACTAGTACCAGCTGCTTCTTGCTCTCATTCTTGTGAAATTAATTATGAAGCAAACTTTAATGATATGGTATTCAATCTAACAAAAGCACTCCAACCATTGTAAGGATTTGTGCCCTCTTTGGGTTACTTTGGTTCAATGTGATGTAAATACCTTTGTATCAATAGTGACTGGTCTCAACAGTACCTGCAGATGGCACTGTGAATACAACGGGAGGAAAAAGTTCAATTCTGAAGAAGAATTATATTTGGCTTGAAAAGCTAGCTCTGTTCCTCTCTTCACAAATGCTGCCAAGCCTGCTGTGTCTTTCAAGTACTTCTGTTTTTACATTAAAAGGAAAATGTTGGTTATTAATGAATTCCAGTCAACTTCTAGATGTCCCTGTCTTTATTTAGTTAACTTGCTCCAATACAGTACAAATGTTTAGTTAGTTTTGCAGACTGAAGTTTGCTATTTATTTAAGAACCATTGTTGACGTAAAGGCTCCTGTTCCTTATTTGGTTAACCATGTCAATTCTGCCCCCAGTATACTCAACTAATTAATTCTACCATTGCCAGCGCTGTTTATTTATTCAGTGCTGGTTCTATCCATACCATGTGAGGTTGTCAATTGTAATCAAATTTATTGCTGCAGGTTACATTAAACTTGTTTGCATCCTACCACCTGCTAACATACCCTCCATTGAGATGCACTGC
>NW_025967423.1:0-19587 GCF_021869965.1 Rhincodon typus
GGTCTAGCTCAGTTTCTACGTCACCAGTCCAATGATGATAGGTCCATGGCCTGATTATAGCGGGCCTACTGAGTTTCTCCGGCAGAGTTCTTTTTTCAAAGCTTCATTGTCCACAGTATTTTGCTTTTATTTCCATGTCCCTAAACATTGTTATCAAACGCTGCTGACAAGGGCAGCACTATTATCTGGCATTTGAATCTTGACCCAGCAGAGGCTGAGTACCAGTGCCTTGGGATCAACTTTTACCATCCTCTGGATCATGACCACTTAACATCCAAGTTGTCATAACCCTCATCTCCTGTGGAGGGCTGCTCTGCAACCTGTTGGAAATCACAGAACCACAGGATTGTTGCAACCTACAGGGAAGCCATTCAGCCAGCCATGTCTATGCTAGCTCCCTGAATGAACAGTGTACCTAGTACCATTTCCCCAACTTCTGGCATAAACTTCTTTTATAGGTAATAATTCAGTTCACTTATGAATGACACAATTGAGCCTGCCTTTTCCACACTCAGAGGCAGCACGTTCCAGATCCCACCCATTCACGGCACGAAAACATTTCTCCTCATGTTTTCAATGCTCTTTTTACAAATCACCTTTAATCCATGCACGCTCATGTCCAATGCATGATCCTTACCCGATCCTTCCATTAGTGGGAATAGTTCTTCCCTATCTTCTCCAGACCTCTTCCTCATATCTCCACTCAACTTCCATTTCTCCAAGGAAGACAGTCTCAACTTTTCCAATCTATTTACATATCCTTAGAAGCATTCTCATGAATCCTTTTTGCCTTTTTTTTCAGTCATTCATGGCACGGGAGCACCATCTGAAAAAGCTAACATTTATTGCCCATGCGAAATTGTCCTTGAGCAAGTGGTGATGAGCCATTTCTTTGAAACTCTGTTGTCTATGTGCTTTCAGTGCACCCACATTGCTGTGGTAGAGAAGGCAGTGGGTGGGAGAAGCAGGCAGGCCTTTCCAGGATGTTGAGCTAATGAAAGTGAGAGAATGGCAATTCCATTCAGGCCAATGTATGAGTTGGAGCAGAATCTGCGGGTATTGTGTAAGTTTTAAAAGAATAGAACAGATTGTAAAAAATGAATGGCTGACCAACCCTGAAAAATAAGTGAAGATATATTGATAAAAAGTTCAGTTTAGAAGTTGTATAATATTTCATGTAAAGGCAATGGGTAAAAACATGCAAAATATCTGACTTGTGCATTTAATTCAAAGATTAATTCTTGAGAATCATACAATTGTGTTTGAGTCTATATATTTAACTGTATTAGATTATTCTATTATTTTCATTGTGTCAATAAAATTATACAATATGAAATTAGCCATCAGCAGTTTTATGACTTACACTTCATATATCCCAGCTGATAAACTATGACTTATGAACAGTGATATATTACTAATGTTACAAAATATATCAGTGAGCAGGGTATGGATGACTAAGTGCTGCTTGAGAGCACTGTCAATAACAGCTTCTGTTATTTCACTGATGATCAAGAATAGATCGGTGGGGCAGTGATTAGCTAAATTGGAATTTTGTCTTAATTTGGATGGGAAATATCTCCACATTATTGGGTAGATACCAGTTTTGTAATTCTATTCGAACAGCTTGGCTAGAGGCATTGCTGGCTCTGTAGTACAAATCTTTAGTACTATACTGAGGATTTGACTGGGCCCATAGCCTTTGGAACATCCAGTTTCCCAGCCACTTCTTGATGTCACATGGAATGAATTGGAATAGCCGAAAGGCAAACATCTGTGGTGATAAGGGAGTGGAAGTGGAGACCGAACTGAAAAATCTACTTAGCATGTCTGACTAAAGAGGATTGAAAATATATCAGCTTTATCTTTTGCATTGGCATTTGAGTTCTAATCAGTTTCTAAACAAATTAAATATTTTCAAACATGGTATATTAGTGTCCTTTGGTCTTAATAAAGCTTAATTTTTAAAATTCTCCTGAAAGATTTGTAGACTAATGCAATCAGCGAAAATAATAGTGATTAATTTGATCTGGTGGCAGAGTGAGATTTGTGGATGGGGCAAACTTCTAGCCCAATGCCTTTGAAACAAGTGCAAGTAAATATTACAGAAACTGAATTTGCATTGGATGGAATTTATGCTCAAAACTCCACATTGTTTTGCACCAATCTGGCCAATTTCAGGCAAACTAGTGAAGATGCCAATGCAAGATTGTGAAAAATCCGGAACCAGTGCGACAGTGCAACAGTCTCTGGACCTCTCAAGCAGCGGTGTTCATTTGGAGGAATCATTCATTCATTCACTCTTTTTAGCCTAAATGATGCAGAATGTTTCAGAAGTGCGGTTCACTTGCAGCATTATCTCAGCATTTCCACAAGTGCACATGTCTTACTATTGCCAACCTTCTGAGAACATTATAGTATGTCTCACGCTGAACAGTTGTTCATAGGATGTTAGAATTAGCACAGATATCAGAGCTACTTTTTCTCCAGACTGTCTACACATGACAACTGAGGTAGGTGGCATACGGTAGAGTTTTGGTTTCCTTGTCATAGCACGATGAATATTGGGATTGTGGATATTGCTGACCCCCAAGTCAATGCCCCTTCTGAAGCTACTTCACAATTTTCAAATGAGGCACCATTTCCCCCTTTCTACCTTGATTTCCTTTACTATGTTTCACTCTTTTAACAGGCACATGTAGGACCAAAATGCCTGCACTATCAGTAACAGACATCCAGACTCACTGGGATTTTTACTTATACCCTACTCTATGTATTGGGTTAGTTTTCTTTAGTCCCCACCTCGAAATAAAACGCTGTCCGTTGTGAACAGGGTCAGTTGAAAGAGTTGATGAACCTGGAAATATTCAGATCTTAAAGCTACCTGGATGGGCAGGTGTATAAATGGGAATTACAGAAAGGGAGGCATTTTATTTTGCATTGGTGAACCTGCAAGCAGAGAATAACAGACAGCAATACCACCAGAATTAACTGTTGAAAATATAAAGAGATCGCTGCAAATATGACAAAGATACACCTCTCTCCCCTTCCTGGACCTCTCTGTCTCCATATCGGGCAACCACCTAGAAAACGATATTCATTTCAAGCCCACTGACTCCCACAGCTACCTAGAATACTCCTCCTCCCATCCACCTTCCTGCAACAATGCTATCCCCTATTCCCAATTCCTTCGCCTCCGCCGCATCTGCTCCCAGGATGAGGCATTCCACTCCCGTACATCTCAGTTGTCCTCGTTTTTCAAGGACCGTAACGTCCCCCCCTCAGTGGTCGAGAATGCCCTCAACCGTGTCTCCCACATCTCCCGCAACTCATCCCTCACACCCCGTCCACGCAATAAGAACCAAAAAAGAATCCCCCTCGTCCTCACGTACCACCCCACCAACCTCCGGATCCAACGCATCATCCTCCGACACTTCCGCCATCTGCAATCCGACCCCACCACCAAAGACATCTTTCCCTCCCCACCCTTATCTGCTTTCCGGAGGGACCACTCTCTCCATGACTCCCTTGTCCGCTCCACACTCCCCTCCAGCTCCACCACACCCGGCACTTTTCCCTGCAACCGCAGGAAGTGCTACACCTACCCCCCTACCTCCTCCCTCACCCCCATCCCAGGCCCCAAGAAGACTTTCCACATCAAGCAGATGTTCACCTGCACATCTGCTAATGTGGTATACTGCATCCGCTGTACCCGGTGTGGCTACCTCTACATCAGGGAAACCAAGCGGAGGCTCGGGGACCGCTTTGCAGAACACCTACGCTCGGTTTTGAAGTGAAAGGCAAGAGGTTTAGACGGGATTTGAGGAAAACCTCTTTCACCCAGAGGGTGGTGGGGATCTGGAATGCACTGCCTGGCAGGATAGTTGAAGCAGAAAATGTCACAACCTTTTAAATTACTGAGACAAGAACTTGAAGTGGCCTATTGTGGGAAATGGGGACTGATGTGGGTAATGGTAAATTTTTAGCAGGCAGCACAGACTAGATAGACTGAATAGCCTCTTCTATACTGTATGATTCTATGACCACAGTGTAAAGAGACTGGTTTTAACATTCCAGATGGGAAGTTTTTCTGGTTAAAACCTTGTGAAGGAGTTATTTGAGACTGAAAAGTCTAAAGCTCAGTTGTATGAACATTCAGGGAAGAGGCTATTAGATTCTCAAGACTGGAATTTGAAGCATCAATTAAGCCCTCTTGATGTGATACAGAAGGGAACTCTCTCTGGTGTAGGTACTGTATCGAAGTGTTTTGGGGATTAATGGGATTATATTTTACTATGTGTTTTGAAATTTTAAAATTTATGTTACATGTAAATTGTTTGATTTATTCCATTTTATCTTCTTTGTTTGCATAAAAAACTTCTGCTTTATTGTTAAGACCAAATCTACAGCATTGTGTTCTTGTGTTTCAGTGAAAGGCCACCTTGTTAAAACAAAAATACATTTTAAAAAAATGATCTATCAGGCCAAATTTCAGTCTGGGATCTGAATTGACCAATAATAACAAGAGCTGGGATCATAACACAGGCTGACTCTAAGTGTTACTTTTGCTCCACGTTGCTTAATACTTTTGACTAACAAGAATGTACCAAGATAAAACAAAGAACTGCAGATGCCAGAAACCTGAAACAAAAACTGAAATTGCTGGAGAAACTCAGCAAGTGTGGTAGCATCTGTGGAGAGAAAGCAGAGTGAATGTTTCGAGTCCAGTGACACTTCAGAACTGATAGTAGTTAGAAAAAGGCAGTATATAAGCTGAAGACAGGAGGTCAGTGGGTGGGGGGAGCAGGAGTGAGCAGATTGGTGGAGATGGAACCCAGAAAGACAGAACAATAGTTGGACAGATGAAGGGATGGATGATGGTAAGCCAGGGAAGGACAAACCATATGTGGACCATAAATAGATGAAAATGGGTTGAATGTGCAGAGGGCAGCCCGTGTCCTGACAGGACCTGGGGAGTGGTGATGTGTAAAAGAACATAGAAGAATGCGAATATTGAACTCGATGTTGAGTCCTGAAGGCTACAGGGTCACCAGGCAGAAATGAGGTGCTGTTTTTCCAGCTTGTGCTGAGCTTTGCTGGAACACTGCAGTAGACCTGATTCAGAAATGTTGGCCAGGGAAAACAGTGGTGCTTTAAAGTGGTAGGTGACTGGAAGCTCAGGGTCATATTTACAGATAGGACGTAAGTATTCCACAAAGTGGTCACCCAGTCTGCGTTTCATCTCCTCAATGTAGAGAAGACTGCATTATGAGCAGTGAATACAGCAGACTAGATGGAGTGCGGGGCAAGTGAATCTACCAATCCCAGTTTTAAAATTAACAATCGGTTTAGCATAAATTATGAAAGGGTGTTCAAAACTCTTTATGTTTTCAAATTTATTTCCTGGAGGATCTGGTGGTATCTTTTAGAAGAGGTTCCAAGTCACAGGCTCTCCAAACATCAGAAATATTTCCATTAAAACCATCTGCTTAAATGGTTTCATGCTTATATAAAAAAAACACAAGATGCCACAATACTTGCACCAAAATTTGCTTTCATATGCTCTATTATTTCAAATTTATCACTTATACTAGAGACAGAAATTTATAATATAGTTTAAAAATATTATTTGAGTGCTGAATGAAGTTTCAAAAAATTCCAGAACTTGTTATTTTTGTCTGTGTTTGAAGGTTCATGCCAGTATCCATCCTTTTATGGAGTATTGAAAAGGAAATGTAGAACAGAAGATGTACATTAAATGCAGATGTATGATGACACCTAAGCTTCATCCAAAAGCAGGTTTTATACTGAATTAATCAGCATTTTTTACAGATCCACAACACTTTAGTAACTAAAACATCTTTAATCTGACACTGATGTTGCATAAATTTTAAATATAGACTAGGATTAAACTACACCATAAAAATAATTTAGATATTGTATTACATAGGCAAACCTTCTGAAAATTCTTAAAATCCCTGGAACTAATGCCGCAATAAGTTTTCTTTATTTCATTCATTGGTGAGATGTGAGCATCGCTGTCTGAGCCAGCACTTATTGCTTGTCCCTTGTTGCCTTGGAGAAGGTGGTGGTGAGCTGCACTCTTGAACTGTTGCAGTCCACCTGCTGTAGGTTGATCTACAATGCCCTTAGGGAGGGAATTTCAGGATTTTGACCCAGCGACAGTGAAGAAACGGCAATAGATTTCCAAATCAGGATGGTGAGTGGCTTGGAGGGAAGCTTGAAGATGGTGGTGTTTCCACATATCTGCTGCCCTTGTCCTTCTCGTCAGAAGTGGTCCCAGGATTGGAAGGTGCTGACAGAGGATCTTTGGTGAAGTTCTGCTGTGCATCTTGTAGATAGTACACACTGCTGTTACAGAGAGTTGGTGTGGAGGGAGTGGATGTTTGAGAAGGTGGTGTCATTCAGGCAAGTGGGGAGTATTCCATCACACTCCTGGCTTGTGCCTTGTAGATCATGGACAGGCTTTGTGGAGTCAGGAAGTTAGTTACTCACTGCAGGATTCCTAGGATCTGGCCTGCTCTTCCCATTGGATCGCAAACTAGATAGGCTAGATTTTTTTGCCAAATGCAAAGCAATGATTCTCACTGTGTGCCCACAATGAACTCATGATTTGTGTGAGAGGTAATTCTCCTTTCCTGATGTCAGTTTGAATCTGATGGGGTGAATTCAAAAGGATCCCCAGGCATCCAGCACCAATGGCCTCAAGTAGATTTAGCAGCCAATCCCATTGTCATACTCTCTCACAGATAGAAAGCCAGAAAGTAAAAACCACTGAAGCTTTCATTTATCATTTTAAAATTTTACATATGACGAAGTAGATGGTTGAGCAATATACATAGCATTAAAATAGAGGATAAAATATCATTTTGAAGAACAGAAAAGTTACTGTTTTAAACAAATGTAGAATTTCTTATCATAATGGAGGCATTTGACCTTCAACAAATATAAAATTACTATTACAGGACCAGTGAGGCTGATTAGCAGCATTATGAACTCAGCGTACTCTTAAAAACCAGCTACATGTTATTCAACATGACATAACTTTTTCAAAGTTTTTATAGAACAGCTGACAGCGTGAGTGAAACTATCACCCGTTCATTGATTTGCAATTGATTACTGTCTGGATATTCACTGTAGAGGAGCTAGAGTCACTGACAATGACCTTTTGATTTCCTCATGTAATGCACAAGTGCAGACCCCAGAACTTGCTATCAGTTTTAGAGGAGATAGTGGTGGTGAATGCTAACAGATTGTAGTACTGCAAAACCTAGACCAGTGTTTCATGGATGTAAAACAAAGTTTCCTTTGACTGCAGCCCAACCATGCTGGACAGATATAAAGATAGAGGTGACAATTTCCTCTGAGCTACCAATTGCTCTGACGCAGGTCAGAATGCAAGTTTACCATTGCATGGGGAAGGAGCTTTTGCCAAACTTAAGCAGAGTTACAGCAGCAGTAGTCCAGGACAACCCTAAAGGAAATTATCAGATCTGATGGCGCTAGCACTGTTTTAGCAGGTGATTGGATGTGTAGGGGTTCCTAGAAACACATCTTAAAGTTGGAGGAAGAGCGGGAACATAATAAAGATTAAGTCTTGTACCAGGATTGATTTTCCAGCAGCAGAACTATTTTCACATTGCATCAAAAGTGGAAGCTTTTTTGCAACAAGAAACTACACTGGGGCAACAAAAACAGAAATGGCTGAAGGCTGCATCTGTGGAGAGAAATCAGAGTTAATGTTTCGGGTTGAGTGACCCTTCCTCAGAACTACGCTGGACTTGTCTAGATGGAGAATAGAGCCTGGAAAAATAATGTGACAACTTTGCAGAAATAGAACAACCGCTTTCAACGCAAGAAGTCGGAAAAGTGAAATTAGAGAAGCAGAAAATGGCATAAAAACAGCTCCTGAACCTTTATTAGAGATAGAGAAATGAAAAATTTTGGTTAAATCTTGAAACTGTGGAGACAGTGACCCTGACTGGATAGAAGTGTTGTGGTACAGCCCCATCTAATGGTAGAAGTTTGTAAGTGCCACTCAGAGGCCGAACAGATTTGGTGATATTAAAATGAGTAGCAAATTTAATGTATTATTATATTGTTGATAAACCTAGATCAGCTGTTGGGTCAATGCCATACAGGAATTTCTCCAGGTAGTGTCCTACACCCAAACATCTTCAGTTGCTTCATCAATGACCTGTGGGTGTTCACTAATGACTGCACGATCTTTAAAACTATCCATGACCCATTAAATATTGGAGTTATCCATGTTCAAAATGCAAAATGGCAAATAAAATTCAGGCTACACAAGTACCAGGAAACGACCATCTCCAAAAAGAGAGAATCTAACCATTTCCTCTTGACATTCAATGACAAGTCCACTGGTGAATCCCCCACTATCAATATACTGAGGGTTAGATTTACTATAAACTGACTAGGACCAGCTATATAAACATTATGGTGACAAAAGCAGATCAAAGGTTGAGAATTTGTGTGGTAAGTAATACATTTCCTGTCCCTCCCAAGCATGTTCTCCATCTGCAGGACACAAGCCAGGAATGTGATGGAATACTCCCCTTGGTGAGTGCAGCTGCAACAACACTCGAGAAGTTTGACATTATCCAGCAAAAAGCAACCCATAGAGTCATACAGTCCAACTCATCCATGCTGAACAAGTTTCCCAAACTGAACTAATCCCATTTGCCTGCATGTGGCCCATATCCTTTAAACCTTTCCTATTCATATACCTGTTCAAATGTCATTTCATAGAATTCCTACAGTGTGGAAACAGGCCCTTTGGCCCAACAAGTCCACACTGACCCTCAGAGCATCCCACCCAGGCCCATCCCCTTATAACCCTCTTAATTTATACATCCCTGAACACTACAGGCAATTTAGCATGGCCAATCCACCTAGCCTGCACATCTTTGGACTGTGGGAGGACACCAGACCCCCCAGAAGAAACCCGTGCAGACACGGGGAGAATGTGCAAACTCCACAGTCGCCCGAGGGTGGAATTGAACTCAGGTCCCTGGTGCTGTGAGGTAGCAGTGCTGACCACTGAGCCACCATGCCGCCCTAAAAATGTTGTTAACGATAACTGCATCAACCATTTCCTCTGGCAGTACATTTCATATATATACCACCCTCTGTGTGAAAATGTTGCCCCTTAGGTCCCTTTAAACCTTAAACAAAAAATAGAAATTGTTTGAAAAGCTCAGCAGGTCTGGCAGCATCTGTGGAGAGAAATCAGAGTTAACATTTCAGGTTGAGTGACCCTTCCTTAGATCGTTTCTTTTGGTTTTTGATTCCCTTTTAAATCTTGTCCCTCTCACCCTAAACCTATGCCCTCTAGTTTTCAATTTTCCTACCCTAGGGAAAAATCTTTGCTCTTCACCTTATCTATGCCCCTCACAATTTTATAAACCTCTTTAAGGTCACCTCTTAATTTCCTATGCTCCAGGGAAAAACTTCCCAGACTATCCACCCTCTCCTTATAGCTCAAAACCCTCCAGTCCCAGTAACATCCTTGTAAATCTTTTCTGAACCCTTTCCAATTAACCTACTTCATTTGCACCTCATCTACCACCTCAAACATTCACTTCCTCCACAGTGGCATCAATAAGTTGCACCACAAAAGATCACCAATTCTCCTTCGACAATACCTTCCAAACTGGGACTTCTACCACAGAAAAGGACTAGGGCAGCAGGTAGATGGGAATACCACTATCTGCAAGCTCCCCTCCAAGACATGCACAATCCTGATTTGGAACCATACCACTATTCCTTCACTGTCGGTGGGTCAAAATCCTGAAACTGCCTTCTGGACAGTATGTGGATGTCCCTACACCAAATTTCCTCCAGTTCCATTTTTTTGCAGAGGTTCAACCATAATAATATTGAATGGTGGAACAGGCTCAAGGGTCTGAATGGCCCACTCCTATTCTATTTCCTATGGTCTTGTGGTTCAAGAAGGCAGCTCATCACCATCTTCTCAAGGACAACTAAAGATAGGAAAGAAATACTGGCCAATCAAATGATGCCCAAAACTCGTGTAAGGATAAATAAACCCAAAATATTACATTTGTTTCTTTCTGTACAGATCATGTCTGACCTGTTAAGCGTTCTCCAAATTTTCTATTATATTTTAGATTTCCAGCATCCACATCATTTTATTTTGTACCAATATATTACAAATCAATCTTCAGGAATATTGTACATGGGTGAATGTACAATATTCTGTTTCATCTTCACTGCTTGTGTGTAATAAAATTCCGCATTATTGTTAAACCACAATCTGCACGACTCTGTTTTTATGTTTGAAAGAAAGACCACCTTGTTGAAGGCAAACAAAACCAAAATAAAATATGATATATCAAACAACATTTCCACTGACAAACAACGTTACTGAATTGAGCAGTAATAACATCGGCAGGGATCATAACAATGTTTAAATATTATATGTCTCGCTGTATTATTGTGAATTGATAATATTTCCACTTTATCTCATGTGATTTTATACACAAGGGGTGGGATTTTCCTGGCTCTGTGGTGGTAAATTTGAAGAACTAAGAAGTGGGCCAGGAAATTAATCAATTTGACATGGCTTGCCAATGCAATTCTGCCATGTCAGCTATTCCTGGGCATGGGCTGAGAAGAGGATTGATTATCCATTCCACAGAGGCAAGCCATTAATTATGGTGATTAAGGCCTCCCCTACCTCTGTGTGGGGAGCTCTCCAGCTCCGTGCAGGTGGATTCCCTGCAGCCAGCTGGGGCGCCCCAGGGAAGGGGAATGAAAGACCTACAATCGCAGCAAAGTTCAATGAAGTGGAGGGGCTTCACCTTCATCCTGACGTAGTTACCACCATGGATCCTGGTCATTTGTTCACTGTGGTGCATGTCAGGTAAGGGCATCTCAATGTTGAGGTACCATGGCAGGAGTGAACTTTCCCAGGCTGCACCTACCTCTTTCAGTGCAGTGGACGAGATTCCAGAGCAGCGGGTCAGCTGATTGGATCAGTAGCATTTAAGAGCTCTCTGTCATTGATTGAACAAGAGCTTGGAGGCTGTCTCCCACAGGGTTTTTTGAGACCATCTTGCTGGTGGCAGATTGAGATGGCCATTTGTTCTCAATCTTAGCGTCTTACAAACCAGAGGAAACTGCTGCAAAGAAATCAAAGTCAAGCATTTTCATGTGAAATACTAATACAGGTTGCAATCGAATTTAATTGAAGCATTCTGGTGCTTTGCTTTAATTTTTATCATGGGATTCAGGCTGGCTACCCTGAATTGCCCTTTACTAAGTTGTGACGAGTTGCCTTCACGAACCAATGCTGTCCCTGCACTGTAGGTACACCCACAGTACTGTTAGTGAGAATTTTGGCCAAACAACAGTGATAGAGCTGCAAGTCAGCATTGGTTCGTGAAGGCAACTCGTCACAACTTAGTAAAGGGCAATTCAGGGTAGCCAGCCTGAATCCCATGATAAAAATTAAAGCAAAGCACCAGAATGCTTCAATTAAATTCAATTGCAACCCGGTTCCAAGGAGAACCTTTGGTGATGTTCCAGCTGTTGCTTCGTTCTCCCAGGGGACAGAAGTTGTGGTTTTGGAAGGTGCTTTTTGGCAAGTTACTGCATTGCGTCCTGTGGATGATATACACCGTGCTTCAGGTATTGAATGTTAAACAGTGTGGATGGAAATCCAGTCAAATGTGCTGCTTTGTTTTGGATAAAGCTTTGAGCTTTTTGAATGTTGTTGGAGCTGCATCCATCCCAGAGAGTAGACAGTATTCCATCACACTTCTAATTTCTGCCTTATAGATGGTAAACAAGTGCTGGGGAGTCAGGAGGTGAGTTATTCACTGCAGGATTCCAAGTTCCTTGGGTGCTTTTGTAGTCACTGTAATCATACAGCTGGTCTAGGATCACCCATCTGATCTATCTGCTAAAGGGGGCTGAAGTATTTCTGCCTCAATTTTGATGACATCAATGTTGGATGCTTTCATACTTTTCAGACCACAAAAACAGTTTACAATTCACAGATGCTTTATTGATGACTTTGGTTAACAATGAACAAACACATAAAGAGAGACTACAATGTCAATCCTCATCACTTCCCAGTGAGTTGACAATGAAAATCGCCCAAAATGTGAATATGGCTGTCAATTGCAGTCCAGGGAGAGCAACACATCACCCTGACCTTTAAGATCTATTGTGGGAGGCACTTCATTCTCCTGTTGGCATCTTATTAAATAGATACCAAAAGTAGACACCCCACTACAAGTTGTCCATCTTATGAAAGTAGCAAGTAGTGATGGCTCACATTCTGTCTCTCTTGATCAATTTCTACTCCATTTACAATAACAGACATAATGGTTTGATGGACCAACATTTTACACTATGGGATGTTGATTGAATCACAAAATAGTTTCCACATATGAAGAGGCCATTTTTACACTCCATTGTGCTGTGCTATATCTCTGCACAAGCAATTCAACTTGTGCCATTCTCCTGTCTTTTCCCCGAAGCCATGCAATTGTTTTCTCCTCAAATAATGATCCAAGTCTCTAAGGTTTTGGAGTAGATTTGTAGCTCGGGTTGTGGGTGCTGAGGTTGGTTGGCTCGCCGAACTGGTTTGTTGTTCGCAGATGTTTCGTTACCGTGCTTGGTAACATTCTCAGTGCAGCCTCTGATGAAGCGTCGGTGTGTTTTCCCGCCTGGTTTTTAAACTCTGGTGTCCGTTGCAATGGATTGCCTCACTTCCGGGTTTCCTCCGTAGTGGAATGTATATGGGGTCGAGTTCAATGTGTTTATTAATAGCATGCATCATGGAGTGCCCTGCTTCCAGGAGTTCTCTTGCTTGTCTCTGCCTACCCTGTCCCAGGATCTTGGTGTTGTCCCAGTCGAAGTCATGGTTCCAACTGGCTACAAAAAGACACGACCAATACTCACTCATCTCAATCCACAGGGACAAGGAGAACCATGACTTCGACTGGGACAACACCAAGATCCTGGGACAGGCTAGGCAGAGACAAGCAAGAGAATTCCTGGAAGCAGGGCACTCCATGAAGCATGCTATTAATAAACACTTTGAACTCGACCCCATATACATTCCGCTACGGAGGAAACCCGGAAGTGAGGCAATCCATCGCAACGGACCCCAGGTTTAAAAACCAGGCGGGAAAACACACCGACGCTTCATCAGAGGCTGCACTGAGGATGTTACCAAGCACAGTAACGAAACGTCTGCTGAACAACAAACCAGCTCGGCGAGCCAACCAACCTCAATGATCCAAGTCTCTGTTGAAAGCCTCAATTGAATCTGCCTCCACCAAGCTCTCAAGCAGTATATTCCAGATTCTAACCAATCAGTGCATGAAGCAATGTTCCTCGTGTCAGCGATGTTTCTTTCGCCATTCAGAATGATTCTTCTCAGATTAAGCATCTCATTTCAAGCAGGCAATTAGAAATAAAGAGGTAAAATCTTGAAGAACTAATTTGGGCCAACTCCTGGACTGGCTGTCTTCTCTGAATAAAAACTGAAAGAACTGCAGATGCTTTAAATCAGGAACAAAAACAAAGCTGCTGGAAAAGCTCAGCAAATCTGGCAGCATCTGTGAAGGAAAAAACAGAGTTAATGTTTTACGTCCGGTGACCCTTCCTCAGAACTTGTGCCATTCTCCTGTCTTTTCCCCAAAGCCATGCAATTGTTTCCTCCTCAAATAATGATCCAAGTCTCTGTTGAAAGCCTCGATTGAATCTGCCTCCACCAGAGTTCTGAGGAAGGGTCACCAGACCTGAAACGTCAAATCTGTTTTTACCTTCACAGATGCTGCCAGACCTGCTGAGCTTTTCCAGCAACTTTGTTTTTGTGTCTTCTATGAGTGGTTGTGCATGGTGCAAAGGGAATTAAAAGCAGCTAAATGCTATTCATAAATTATGAAGAAAGAGAAGAAAAGTAAGTTGATCTGGAAAGAAACAGAGTGATAAACAGTGAGAGAGAGAAAGCATGGTGTGCAAAAAAGCATACTTTCTAATCTATAACTTTGTCTCTACTTTGTATGTTCATTTGCCATGTTCTACTTTTTTTCACTCAACTTTCTCTATACTCTTGTCCATTATCTTACAAGTTTATCTCCTCAACATTAGTTCTTTGAACCAACATTTTCAGAAAATTTCCCCTTTGCATCCTTACATATCTCCACTCCCAAACTCCCTCGCTCATCATACCTAAGCATATCTCAATCCTTCACATCACTAATCTTTCCTCTCTTATTTCTTCCAATTTTCTGATGCTACTTCTTTCTGCTGTCCATTTCACCATACCTTCCTTATATTACCTTACCCACATCTATCAATATTCCCTTTCATCAATTTCCTTTTTAGGTCATCCTCTTGTTACATGCAACTGCACAATTTAACCACATCTGTTACTGAGGTAACTCCATGTTAAGTTCACACAACTGTCTATGATCATACTTTACAGCAAAGAAATGGTTTCAGCTTCATATCAATGTAAACTGATGGATAATTGTGTTGTTTTGAGATAGGCTCCACATCATTTGCCTCAGAAACATCGCAAGTAGGAGTGGGAATAGGTCACTCGGCCCTTTGAGCTTGCTCCACCATTCAATATGATGATGGCTGATCATCTGATTCAGTCCCCTGCTCCTGCTTTTCTCCAATGCCCTTTGATCCCTTTAGCCCGCAGAACTATATCTTTCTATCTCCCTCTTATCCATTTGTCACTGTGCTCTACCACGTTCACCATAGGCTAGAAATAACAGCTTGCAAGAATTGCTTTTTATTTCATTAATATGAGTATTTGCTATTTCACTGTGCAATTTTTAAGGTATGCTTTAGCAATTTGATTAAAGCAGCATCTACCAATTGATGTGAAGAATGTTAGCTGCAGTTTTGATGTCCACCACAGGTGCCATTGAATAAATATCCTTTTCTGTACCTTTGGTTAACTGTGTGATGGGTACACAAATTCATAGAGACACCTTTAGCTTTGGTAAAAGAAAGAACTGCAGATGCTGGAGATCTAAAACAAGCAAAAACAGAAATTGCTAGAGAAAGTCAGTGGGTATGTCAGTACCTGTGGAGAGAGAGAAACAGTATTAATATTTTGAGTCCAGTGACTCTTCTAAAGAGTTCATTGTCTTGTTACTTCTTCCAAAGTGCATCAGTTCACATTTATCAGGGCTAAATTCCCAAAAGCTTTAAATTATTTTTGGAAATTCTGTCTTCAGTTCACTCAGTTGTTGTTACCCTTCCTAATTCTCCCACTTTACAGATAAGTTGTAATAGCTATGCCAGCTCTTTCACTTAACAGTAAAAAATCTTGGTTTTCGATCACACACAAGGTTTCTCTTCCTTTGTGTTGAAGTACAGTTGTCATTTTGCCCTTGTTTCTAAACTATGTATCACCTGATCTGTGGAGTTGCATGGTTGATGCTTAGAGGAAATCCTACTTTAGCCATTGGTCTTTATCCAAAAAAAACTTCTGCTTTAATGTCCAATTTGAAGCTTGTTGGGGGTGGAATCTGTTGGGAGCCCAGGGTTAGGAGATGTGTGTTTGAGGGTTTTTGGGGGTGGGTCAGTTCTCTGTGGGACAGCAGTGCAGGAGAATGGGATCGGGTTTTTAGTGTGTCTCTGATGGTGGGGGCGGGGTGGAGGGGGTGCAGTGGTGAATTAGGGAGTGGGATTTCTATTGTCAGTATTAGTGTTTGGGTCTTCAGCTTTTAGTTAGCCAGAAGTTGTAGCAGATTTTAATCCCTAAATTATTCACCTTCCTGGCTTAAGTCTTGTAGTCAAAATCTTGGAATTCCCTAAAGGCATTGTAACTTTACCGACAGCATAATGAGTAGCCAATGTTCAGGAAGGCAGTTCACCGCCACCTTCTCAAGGGCAACTAGGGATGGCCAATAAATGCTGCTCCAGCCAGTGATGCCTACTCTCATGAGCAAGTAAAATAAAGTTGGAACCCTCCACAGTTTCTGGCTCTAACTCAGTGTTGTGAGCATTTCTGAAGGATTCCAGATGCTGTATAATTGCCCATCAGAAGTTTAAAATCTTCTGGGTATTTAATCAACATAGCAGGATCACTGAGAGGTTCTGGCACACATCCTTTTCAGGCTGTTCAAGAGTCTGACTATCCAAGGCTGGAAGTCCTGGACCATCAATCTTAATGGACAACAAATGGTGAATGTCTTTTCCAAGAATGTGAATCAACAGTGTCACAAACACTTGATTCTGAGAACTGAAAAAGAGAATATGACTTCTTTTAAAAGAAAAATCTGCTTTCAGTTTAGTTTTTGCAATACGTAATTTATGTGCCACTTTATCTCACTTGCACGACTCATCTAAAGTAATAATTTGTGACTCATAAAAGATAAAAGAACTGTGGATGCAGAAGTTGCTGGAAAAGCTCAGGTGGCCTTGCAGTATCAGTGAAGAGAAATCAGAGTTAACTTTTCAGGTTTGGTGACCCTCTATCTCATTTCATGTATTATAATCAATTCTATCAGCCTTCTGGAATGAATAAAACATCATCCCAGAAATTGCAGTGCTTGGTGGGAAGGAAAACAAGTTTCTTCCTGGAAGGATATTTGTGAACCCATTTGGATTTTACAACATTCTCACAGCTTAATAGTTACTTGTATTGATCTTAGCTTTTTATTTCTAGATTATATTTTAATAGAATTTACAGAGACAGAGGGTCATACAGAATAGAAACAGACCCTTAAGCCTACAATGTCTATTCCAACCAACAAACACCAAAATACACTAATCTATTCACCTGCACTTGGTATATCCATACATTGAATAAGAACATTTTCTTGAATATACTTAAATTCCTCTCCATCAAGCCTTTTACACCAAAGCAGTCCTAGTCTGTTTGGAAAGTTAAAGTCGCCTATCAATAACCCTAACATTCTTACAGCAGCTGTGATCTTGCCAAATATTTGGTCCGCAATTTCCTGCTGACTATTGGGGGGCCTATGGTACAATCCCATCAAGGTGAACATCCCCTTCATATTTCTCAGTTCCACCCATATAACTTCATTGGATGATCCCTAAATGCAGACAAATGGGATTAGTTCAGTTTAGGATATCTGGTCAGCATGAATGAGTTGAACCAAAGAGTCTGTTCCTGTGCTGTATGACTCTGTGACTCTATGGGTCTGCAGTTTGTTCACAGCCAACTATGCCCTGGCCTTTTAATTGCTCATCCAGATGCTTCTCAAATGTTGTGAGTGTACCTGCCTGCACCACACTCTTAGGCAGCACATTCCATATTACTACCACCCTCTAGGTGAATTTTTTTGTTTCTCAGATCTCCTATTGCCTAATTTCTTTATTTTTGTATTGATTCTATGAAGGTAGTGCTTAACTTCTTAACTCTGTTTCTCTTACTACTTTGTACCTAAGTTTGTTATACCTCAGTATCTTTGTACCTAAGATAGTGCCCCATGTGTGGCCACATTATATAGTTTTCACTGTACTCCTGTACTTCAGTAAACATGACGATAAAATCTAAATCTAATTCTAAATCTCTAAACCACTTGCTCCTAACCTCAAAATTATGCCCTCAGGTCTTCCATAGGGAAGAGTTTCTCATGATCTACTCTGTCTATGCCTCTCATAATTTTGTATACCTCAATCAGGTAGCTCCCGGGCCTCCTCTGCTCCAAGGGAAACAAATCCAAAACAGCCAACATTCACCTCAATTGAATTTTCTCAAAAATCAGTTATGTTTCAGTTTCAGGCAGTTTCATGGAGAGTTTCTCATCATGAGGTCTACGAGTTATTTCTCACATTTCTCGATTGTTCATCTCATTACAAGAGTACCAAGCCTCTATGCTGCTGGTCACATGTGATCTTGTGCCTAACAGCAGTGTGAGTGCTCACTCCTATGGGTTTCTGCTGCTGGTGACATGTTTAAAGCCCTGCTGTGCACCAACTCAATTGCTACAAGCCAGGGACTAGCTTTCACAGTTCCAGTGTGGGAAGAATTGCCCCAGGTTGGTACCCCAATTTGCTGACAAGGACCTAAAGCTTATAGCAGATGGAGAGGAGAGCCATTAACTTTCCTCGGGACCATTGGTGGAGGCTACGGCATCAGTTCCTAAAGGCCAATCTGTTGCAAGACGTTTCAGTGTAGTGTCCACAGTCCAAAGGAACACCTGGCAATGCATCCAGAAGGTTAATGACCTCCTAAGCTCTGCAAGCAGAAGTGGCATCACCCTCTCTTTGCTACCTTCCACTCACTCAAACTCAACTACCCCACTTACCTCTCACCAAGGCTCATGCTGAACCACTCTCACCATTTCATGTGCTGTCTTCTCTCAATGGCATTCACAAATTCCATTCCACCAAGATAGGGAATGTTCCTGCCCTTTGCACTTACAACTCACTCACTGTGCATTTCACTGTCTTTCTCCCATCTTCACCAATACTAACAATAAGGGGAGGTGATGGCCTAGTGGCATTGTCTCTGGACTGTTAATCCAGAGACCCAGATAACGTTCTGGGGACCCAGGTTCGAATCCTGCCACGGCAGATGGTGGAATTTGAATTCAATAAAAAAATCTGGAATTAAGAATCTAGTGATGACCATGAATCCACTGTCAATTGTCGGAAAAACCAATCTGGTTCACTAATGCCCTTCAGGTTAGGAAAGTGCCATCCTTACCTGGGTCTGGCCTACATGTGACTCCAGACCCACAGCAATGTGGTTGACTCTTAAAAGCCCTCTGGGCAATTAGGGGTAAGCAATAAATGCTGCCTGACCAGTGATGCCCTCATCCCGTTAATGAATAAAAAACAATAACAGTTGTGCCAGCTGCTTGAATTCTCATATGGCGCCTGCCTTTGTCTCATCGCAGGAGAAAATGGTCCCTAATAGGGCAAAAAGGCTCAAGATGGGTAACAAGGTAACATGCATTTGTCTCCTATCTCAGAAGAGAATCTGTGAGCTCACAAGAGAGGATAGAAACAGTTCATGTGGTTATGTTGAGAGCTTCATGTCTCAATAATCAAGCAAGATTCATTGTCATGTGCTGCTCTCCCACTACCAGCACTGAGAGTGTATTCTTAAAGTGCCCAAGCTCAACACCATTACACAACTCATTCCCTTTCTGTCTCCTACAGTCACCAGCATCATCTGCGCAGTCAGCCCCGGAAAAGAGAAGTCCATCCAACCAACATCTCCACCTCTGAGGAAGATTCTCCACCTCAGAGAAAGCACAGGCAAGTCTGCCGCCTGTACCCTACACCAGCTCAGATACTGACACCTCAGAGGGTGTTTTAGTGAGAGTATAGTTAGGAACATATTTCTAGTGAGAACTTCACTGATCATGGTTCCACACCAGTCATGGAAAGATGTTTCATATCACTGGAGCTCAAAGGACTGTCAGAGACCAACCATTAATGACATTGACAAAATTCACAAACAGATGCTGCAGCAACAGACAGGCTTGTTAAAGGCACTTAGGAAACTGGACAAGCCCACCAATGTTCACATGTATTGTGCTTTCGCTTGTGCATGCATCTGGCTGT
>NW_025967423.1:19987-25000 GCF_021869965.1 Rhincodon typus
GATGATCAGAGGATTAGATAGGGTGGACAGTGGGAGCCTTTTTCCTCAGATGGTGATGGCTAGCACGAGGGGACATAGCTTTAAATTGAGGGGTGATAGATATAGGACAGACGTCAGAGGTAGGTTCTTTACTCAGAGAGTAGTAAGGGCGTGGAATGCCCTGCCTGCAAAAATAGTAGACTCGCCCACTTTAAGGGCATTTAAATGGTCATTGGATAAACATATGGATGATAATGGAATAGTTTAGGTTAGATGGGCTTCAGATTGGTTTCACAGGTCGGCGCAACATCGATGGCCGAAGGGCCTGTACTGCGCTGTAATGTTCTATGTTCTATGTTCTATGTTCTATGCTCATCTACTCACTTTACCAGAAGC
The DNA here is from genome assembly GCF_021869965.1 of Rhincodon typus. NCBI lineage: Eukaryota > Metazoa > Chordata > Chondrichthyes > Orectolobiformes > Rhincodontidae > Rhincodon > Rhincodon typus. Next base: position 20,363 of record NW_025967423.1, read on the forward strand.
CCCAGGCAGACAGACTAGTCGTACGAAACATTGCTATGCTGTTTCGTCTACCGAGGCCAGGGTGATTATTGATGAACCCACACCTACAGTATCTTGTGTCTTGTCATGTTCCACCATCTCCACTCCAAATGCCTTGTTACTCTCCCCTATCATAAGTATTATCTCCTCTTCATCCCAGTGTGCTGCCTCCAATCTCCACAATTGACTTTCCCAACCTTACTAGCTCAGCAATGGCACCCGATAACACCTCCTTGACTTTCAGTGAACAAGCACCCAAGACTGAATATGGGCCCTGACCAACATGGAAGGGCAGCCTCATTAGATGACTGACCAGGCCCCTGACAGATCTCTGAGCAATGCCCTGACTGACTTATTGGTTGCAGTGGATCTTGCACGACTAGTCATGGTTCACTCTCAGGCTATAATAATATGGAACCACTGACTCTGAATGCCGAGGGGGTTTACTGACCATGTCCAAGCCATTGGACTGATATGGACTTGACCCACTCTGTTGTTGTCTCCCTGACTGACCCCTTAACTTAATAGAGGGCAACTCCCCTCAAACTTTGAGACACTGCCATTTGGTTGAAACACATTTGGAGTGTTTACCATGTAAACCACAGGCAAATTCTGCACGTGTGACATTGGCATGGCACAGCACCATAAAGCAATGTTTAGGGCCCTTGATTGATCATCACTGGCAAACATAACAGACTGCCTAGTTGGGTGTCTGCAATAAAAGTCAAGGCAAGAAGTAACTACTGTGAGACTTTAAGCTCTGAGTGAGATGCCGATATGCAAAAAGACAAGACAAGGCAGAGATAGTGTGAGCATCCAGGTAGGTGTGTGTGCACTAAGGAGGCAAATTAAGAGCTCTGGGATGCACCCTGTTCTAAATCAAGAATCAAATGCATTTGTCCACATACAAAACATCCTGTCTGCAGCTTTGCAATGAAAAGTAAGAGTCAGCTCCAAAGTGTGGTATTGAAGGAAGAAATATGAGTTAGAGATGTGCCATGATGATGCAGTGAGGCTGGTCGCATGTCTGATGCCAATCTCCATGAACAAAAGATGCAGGCAGTGAATGCCCATGGAGCATGCCCTAAGAGTTGGGGAATCCTTGCCAAAATGAAGGCCTGGAGAGGATCCTGGCAAGCTGAAGACACACTGTACCCATTCAGATATTTGTGTGAGGAATTGTTGCTGTCTGCTTTCTCCCCATTGCCTGGAAAAATGACAATATTAACCAGGCAAGATTTAGTAATAATGGTATGTTAATTCAGGAAAATAGTCCCCTCATAACTTACTGGCAAGATGCTAATCTGGGCGCTAAAACCTTACGCACAAAATTGGACATTTCTTTCTCAATGTCTCATCTCTCCAATCTCACTTTTCTGTTTTTTCCATGTTTTCCCAACTGACTTGCAATTGACAATGTCACTCAAGGGCTTGGAAAATTCTGCCCATAGCCACTACACTATTATATCCTCTTCTGAAGTCCATTATGGCATTGTCACCTTCAATGAAGTTTCATGAAAAATATTATCGCTATGAATTACTTGCAAGTCCAAGCTTTCTTTGTTTCCTAAGTATTTACCTTCTTACTCACCTTCATTGCATACAGATAGTGAGAAAATCATAATATAATCAATTTTAACGGTTCCCATTGAGCTGGAAATGGGCAACAGAGAGTTTGCGATTCAACCAATAGACACTCAATGCAAACAAAGGCCTCAAAGATCTGCAAGTGCAGTCTGAACCATTGCCTCTCTTTTCCCAACTGGAGAGAACAGTGACTCCTCATATTCCAGTGTACTCAAACATTACCCTATTGCCATTATGGTTAAAATAAATATTTCAGAACCCAACGCAGAAGCTTTTGAACAGTAGCCCTCAAATATTTCTCCATTTATGATGTGAATATGCTGAATCTGTGCAAGTGGAAGTGATTTTTGATACAGAGCACAATTACAGATTTCCACCTCCTAAAGTTTTGACACATTAGGCTAGCAAAGAGTAAACAATGTTTAGACCTTCTAACAGCACCATGGCTATATCCACACCACATGCAGTGCTGAGGTGCAAGAAGGGGGCTCATTTAATACCTTCTCAAGGGCAATTAGGGATGGGCAATAAAGCCTGGCTTAGACAGTGATGTTGTGACGGAATAAATAACAAAATAAACAAAGTAAATCTTTTCTATTTCTTTATTTTCTGCTCTACTTGAGTTTATCCTTTTTCAAAAAAAACATTGACATCAGTGAGAATCTGGAGTGGAGCTACATTGTCTAAAAAAATGTCCTTTGTTTTAGAACAATTTCCAAAGTTCGCTTTTCTTTAGACAAATGACTTAGATTTCAGATGTTTTGTTCAGTCACAGTGAAGACACAAACTGGTCAACTTCTGACAATTGTTTGAAGGGTTGATATGAAAGTGCCACTGCTCAATGAGTTGGCCCATCATCAGGTCCAAAAGCTTGAGTGCACCTTGACAACATAATTTGTGGGGTGGTCTTTACGGGTCAATCCCTTATAGTTAGCAAGAGGCTTCATTTTTAAACTTGTTGAACTATCCAGACATTCCTACTCAAACCGTTAATTCAACAAATGAAGCACAATATCACTGGACACTGCTTTGATTCCAGGGTTTCAGTAGAATGATATTGATTTATTGGCTTGCATTTTCACAAAACAGACAGAGAATGTTGTCTAAATAACTGAACTGTTTACAAGTGTTTACTCTTTTAAATATTGGCATGGACTAAATGTTTCAACAAGCTTCAAATTAAGGTTACAATCCAATTCATTACCACACAATCGAAACTAACATTTCACATGATTAGTAGTAGGTAAAATGTAAACATGGCTTTAAGGACGAGGGAATATCCCTCCTGATTTTAAATACTATTATGTCAAATCTAGCATGCTGGGGGTAAAATTTAATAGCCCACAGGAGTTGCTGGGAGTTAGGGAGGGGTATTTAATCAAGTGTGATTTATCCCAATTAAATCCAGGGTTACGAGATACAGGTCAGTTTTTTTTTAATTAACTCATGAGATGTGACTCGCTGGCTAGTCCACAATTCATTGGCTATCCCTAATTGTCCAGACAGCACTAATGAGTCAACAACATTGCTGCGGGTCTGGAGTCATGTGTAGGCCAGGCCAGATAAGAATGGCAGATTTCCTTCCCTAAAGGGCATTAAAGAACCAGATGGGCATTTTTTATGACATGGTCACCATGATGCCAGCTCTTTTTTTAAAATTCCCAATTTTTATTTAATTCAAATTTCACTATCCGTCATGGTGAGATTCAAAATCTTGTTCTCAGGACATTAGCCTGGGTCTTCTGGGTTACGATTCCAGTAAAATTTCCACTGTCACAAACCAGGCTATTTTGCATTGGCACATTACCTGACACAGAAAAATGATTTGCAGTGATTGAGAAGGAAACTTTTTAGTTGTATGGGCCTAAAAGATGTTTTTAGATTACATCATTATGCCATGAAAACAGATCACAAACCCTTAATTTATCTGTGGGATGAAACAAAACGTTACTCAAAGAATACAAATATTTTAAGTTTGTTGGGCTTCACTTGCAATTCAGTCTATGTGCAGGGAAAACTGCAGACAACAGCAGATGCACTCTCCAGGGCAACAGTTAACAGCATTACTGTCACAATGTCAATTTCATCCAAGAAATCGAATCATACACTCTGTCCATCATGGGACAATGGCCAGCAATTTATAATTGGCTTAGCCAGTTCTGGCTAGAGCAAAAGGCACACTAAGATATCTGAACATCTGCTCTTATTACACTGGGGTTAGTTGCATCACACGTTCATGACATGACCATGAAAATGAATTTCAAACACAGGAATCAGTCCATCATTGTTTCTGACAAACAAGAGTATGACAAATAACTTATCATTCCAGCTTTACTTCAAGAGGACAACTTGGGGAAACCACACCAAGAAAACTTGAGAATTACTAAATACAGAACAAGAGACTTTTAGCAGTGTAGTAGTCTAAGAGTCTGAGAACATTGAGGAATTCATTGCCAATTGTCAAGCATATGCCATCAGAATAAATTGTCTTGTTAATAACATATTCACTTGTGAATGCTGGTGAATGATTAAACAACTCACTGGAGGAGGAAGCTCCACAAATATCCTCATTCTCAATAATGGAACAGCCCAGTACATCATTGCAAAAGGTAAGTCTAAAGCATTCACAGCAATCTTCAGCCAGAAGTGCTGATTGGATGATCCATCTCCAACTTCTCCAGTGGTCCCCAGCATTACAGATACGAGTCTTCAGCCAAATTGATTTGTTCTAAGTGATCTCAAGAAACGGGTGGAGACACTGGATACTGCAAAGGCTATGGGCCCTGATAGCATTCTGGCAATTGTAATGAAGGCTTATGCTCCAGAACTTGCTGCTCCCTTAGCCAAGCTGTTCCAGTACAGTTACAACATTGGTACCTACCTGACAATGTGGAAAATTGCCCAAGTATGTCATGTACATAAAAAAGTAAGACAAATCTGAAAAATTACCACCCCATCAGTCCACTCTCGATCATTAGTAAAGTGATAGAAGGTGTCATTAACAGTGCTATCAAGCAGCACCTGCTCAACAAT
>NW_025967424.1:0-25000 GCF_021869965.1 Rhincodon typus
CCTGCTCAACGTAAGAATTATTTTCAGAACTAGCTAATATGTTTGGTCCCAGAGTCTATTGACCAACTTGTCAGAAGATGCAGCACCAAAGGACATGAGTGTAGCTTTTCCAAAGAGGAACTTTCAGCAAGGCGCATTAAGTTAGTAATCACCCCCACACCAATTAAAATCCTACCGATTGGTTAAGAAAAAGGGCCACACCGTTGATAAATTACTTGATGATGGATGCAAATATAAAGCCATAGTAGCAGGCCAGAAGCAATCATATTCTTTAGATGGAGCCAACATGATTGTTATGGTCAACAAAACACACCAAACGAACAAAATCCGTGACAGATTTAGTTTGTCACACCAACTAAAAACTGTCCAGTTTTTCCTGGTATCTGTAAATCATGTGGCAGCAAGGGACTTTGGGCATATGCTTGCAGGAAATCTGTTTCCAACAGCCAAGACAAATCCCAGGAAAACACAAATGATCAATAACTTGGTACAACATCACAACATTGGCAGCATTAAGAAAGTAAACAAATGCAAATATATTAAAGAGGTTTACAGTTAATCAAATGAAAGGCAAACTTCAGAAGACTACCAAGCTTTCCATATTGTTATTAACCTCGCATTCCATATGACCAGTATAAGTCAATCAGAAGCTTCTGCAACCATTAAAATCAGAACTTTTGAACAGGCAAACCAAAGCTAAACTCGACCCAGGAGCTAGTGGTAATGTACTACCACAATGCATCCTGAAAGACAAATACCTCAACAAATGGTGCTCCATGATATAGCTGCAAGAAACCGTCCCACGGAGTGTAATGGATCACAATTCCAGAATAATATCGTTAAACCCATATCACTTGTTGCCCCAACAATCCAGTTGATTTTACTTCCCATCCAATCCCTAATATTTTTCCAATCTGATTTATTCATTTAATTTTATGCTTCCAGAAACACCACCAATTAGAGGACTCCAGTGTTTCCCACCTGCTTCAGCAACACCTACCTGTCTCTTTGATTAGACCTGCAACATCAAAAGCCCTTCATAACAGAACAGTGAGAAGAGGCAGTAAATTTAGAAGTGGTCTCTGGGAAAATTGCTTGGTCATTCTTCATTCCCACAAAAGTGCAATTTCTTGAACCTAATTTTGTCTCAATGTTGGGGTCCCATAGCCCTCAGGAAAATTCTGCCCAGCATTAATGTCTGCTTCTCCCTCTACATCTGACACCTGACCTGCTCAGCATTTCCACCATTTTCCATTTTATTTTTGAATTCGAGCATTTGAAGAGATTGGCTGTGTAGAATCAACGATGCACTATTCCCAGATTCTAAGATTATTCTTTTGTCTGTCACCGTATTGTACAAGTTTCACAAAGGTGTCTGCCCAAACCAACTTTGTTGTTATATAAATATGTGGTTTTAATTCTCCACAACACCTAATTGCCAAGACAATAAATCATTCAAACTAGCAGGATAAACTGAACCCATTTGAATAAGACTTTGAAATACTCATAGTTTTAAGTTAACTTTTATCGAAGTTTTACCAAAATAAAAACCACAAAATATGGAAGCAATTCATGCATAGGAGGGGTACCAATGTATAAATTACTTCTTTATAGTTAATAAAAATAAACATGTGTGTGAAGGTGCAGTTTTTTTCTTTATTATGCCTTAGGCATGCTGTGAACTTTTGAAGTCCAGAAGCAGGAAAGTGCTCTCTAAGGCGAATTTCATTGCACATTTTATTCTGCATATTTACATTCAGTGTAAATGTATTCAACCTGTTATCAAATTTAGCTGTAAAGAGGACCAAAAGCATTCTAGGAACTGCTAAAATCTCCTAACTCATGGGAATCACACGAATAATTATAAGTGAAAGGACAATTTTTATGTTGTCTCTAGGTACAAATGGTGAATTTTAATTATTAAGTTCAAATGTTAACTTTGCTATTAAATTTTTTTCTTCGTCTTTCTCCAGCTGCTCAATGAGTAGACCTCAGGGAGATTTTGGCTAGGTTTAATTTTTGAAAGGAACCCTCTCCTCAGTCTGATTAAAAGCAGATGATCCATGTTTAAGAAATATGATTGTTTTATTAATCCATAGGGCTCCTAATGCTGTTTTCTTTGTCAGCTTGGTTTTCTTAATGGGTTTTTGCTTTAGGCATCTGGGGAGAAAGATGCATCCGGGTTTCACACTCATTACTTGAAGCATCCTCCTTCCCAAACAAGCAGAATTTGACATCCTTGCGAATTGCATTCTTTTCAGAGATTTTAAAACAGTGAAGTGTGCTGGGGCTAAAAATTGGCAATCGTCAGGACACGCATGAAACTCTATAAAGGCACTGATTGCTCCAGTCTGTAGAAACGTCTGTTGTTGATTAATGTTTTGAAGTTTGAAAGTGCAGCGGATGCTGTACCTCTTTATTGTGGCCATTGGATGGAGTCCGACCATCTTTCCATGGTCATTGCTCCTTTAAGCATGAAGCCATCTGTGACTGTGACCCACAAAGCACAAATGGGACTCGTGCGGTCAGTCAGCGGTGCATGGCTCATTGCCACAGGTGATATCTGTTGGTCAGCATTCTGCCCTCCACCCATCATTGTCATTGTGAAGCCAACCCGAAGACAATAGGAGCTCAACAACAAAAATTTCCACTCAAAACCTTTGGAGATCATTGGGAGGAAGAGGTGTTTAGTCATTAAGGAGGCATTGATCATTGAATAAATAAGCCTGGCAAGTAGTGAATGCCTGTTTGCCCTCCACAAAATTCAGCAGTATTACAACTTAAAATGTAGCCAAATAGAACAAGCCCCTTTGGATCCCAGCTTTAACATAGTAATTACAGCTGAATTAATTCTTGGTGTGTTTAACATTTTTATAGAATAGAACAAATTAAACTCATGAAGCTTCTAAATTCCTTTTACATTTGTATGCACAATTGAATATGGTGTATAAAAATGATTTGGAACACATTCTATTGTCATCTGCAAAACTACAAATTTATCTGATAGAAATTGGATTTTCCCAGAGGTAATAAAGTAAATTCCTTCAATAATTTAGAATGTCTGGTTGGAAATTATTCTGTGTAAAAGAGCAATTTACGTATTACCACAGGCTTAAATGTGTCCCATATCAAAGCAGTGAAACAATGGGTGCTAACTTAGGTCTCACTGGAAAGGAGTGCAGAAAATGCAATGTGCAGTCAACAAATGCCTGTTGATTGCAGTGCTGGCATTGCAACAATATCGTTCTGCCTGTACCTTTCATTGATTTTACCATCCAGCCCGTACTAAATCCATTGTTTGTTGTTTGGATGTATCAGAAATGAATACCGTGATGGCTAGCATTTCTGAAATCTAAAGAGGAATCCTGTCGATGTGACTGAGATGGGCCTCTAGGCTGCTGGTTGGAGGCAGCGAGGAGAAAGTGATGACGAAGTCACACCACTATTTGATTTCCCACATGCTGACATGGCCACCAGCTCAGAGCTCCACACTGTGTCATTTAGAGGAAAGCATACTGGTGGGTGCTGCTCATGGTGAGACAGGAAACACAAGTATGCTGAAGCCAAAGAAGAATACCAGATTTGACTCAGTACCAGCTCATCAGATGGTGATGTTGCACATGCAGAGGACTCAGCTGAGAATTTCACAGGGGCAGCCTGCATAAGGACTCTGCTAGGTATACCCAATAAATGCATGTTGCATTGGGTACCCAACCAAAAAGCCTGCTGTCAATGTCGAGGAGTATAGTTGAGTCCAGCACAAATTTGGCACAGGGTTTTGTGCTGAGCTTGGAGTCCTTTTTCTCCTGCATACAAGTGTGATCAATTCCCCTTACACGCATGTGAATCCATGCATGATGCAATGTTTGATGGCCAAAGTCGCAGCTTCCAATGCAGCTTAAGCAATATCTTATCAATATCAACCAATATCTTAGTACTGCAGTGGAAGCTTGTGACATGCAAGGAGCCCTGCTTGGTACCATATCAATCAAGCAATCTGCCATCAAGCAGATAAATAGCAGTCCTGAGACAATGTCCTTGGGGTATGCACTTGTGGCACCATGGAGTACAGACCTACTCTCCTCTCTCAAGTAGATAGTATTCGTCGTTCCACCATTGCCATTCCAGTGCCCTTCGTGTTGCCTGCCAATGAGCCAGAACAGACTCCTGTCACCCACGCTGGGGTGGTGCAGTCCGCAGCCAGTGGTAAAGGCCCACTGCTGTTCAAAATGGTTTCTATTGGAAGTCAGCTTTGCACTACATCAACTGGGTTAGCACTGCATAGGAGCAGTAGAACACCAAAGGCAGAAGGAAGACAAACATCATGGGAATTCACAAGGATACTTACGGAATTCTTAAGTGCAATATTACATGATTTTATTCATAATTTAGTTTGTAAATTTAGTTTGCGTGGTCTTTGTTTTTCCATTGTTGCTATGTGGTTGCTGTCAGCCAGGGAAAAAGCAAAAGTAAGGTTTGGGATATTTGATGAATTGAGAATTGAGGTTGCAGCTGTTGGTCCTGTTCTTAAATGAGTTCCTCATGGACAGTCCAGCCAGAAAAATATTTCCATGGTTGCTTCCTCCCTTCCTCTTCCCCCTTCTCCTCATGGTCCTCATGCTAAATACTGCCTGCCAGATGGTTGGTATCAAGTGTTATCTCCTTGTGAATAATGTTCAGCTAGGTAATGCAGGGCTCCTTCAGAGGGATCCATGCCATGAAAGTTGTATACCAGGCATTTGTTTAGTCAAATTTCCTGAGATGCTATTACCTGCTATGTTTGTATGTCATATATGTGTTCGTGAATTGTGTGCTTGAGTCTTCTGTCTCATCATTACCAGATAGGACTTGTAGCTCTCCTTTGAAGGCTGAAATGCAGCTGTTACAAAAGACTGTTACTGAATGAAGGCAGTATGACTGCAACATAAGGCAGTTAGAACTTGAATGTGTTAACTGACATCACAAGATAAGTCTCCCCCATGAGGATATAAACAGTGGTTCCCAGGAGGAGCTAACCAGTTCAGTGTTTGTTACCAATGCGAAGTGAGAATATTTCCATGGCAGCAATCTGAATTTCCAATTATGTTTAGCCTGATGTCTCACTCTCGCAAGAGACAGTCATGTATCTCAGACATAATGTAACCGGCTATTAAGTACTGAGTAATAAGCTTACTTACTGAACATCAAAATTGAGTCTACCTTCTGCCAATGGCTTGAGTGGGCATTCTTCCCTGTGGCACCAGTAGTTAAGATTCGTATAAGCAAGAAGGATTGGTGGCAGTGAAATTATCCAAAGCTTCTCAGCCTTTCTGTGTAATAACTGTGACCAAGATAACAAACATTCACCTGATTGATTGCATATGATCACACACCAGCCAGTGAATAGAATCTCTTTAGGTTCTCTTGTAGGGCAGAGTTATTTTCCATAATTATTCAGTAATGGTTCTAAAGAGCTCAGAAATATGGCATCCACTGTGATTCACTAAAAAGATGCACATTTGTGTAATGGTTGCTGCTTTTGGAGGTTTCATGGGACTCCAAAAAAAAAATGGGGGAAATTAATCCCTATTCCTGTATAAAAGGGAGAATTTCACCACTCCCTCTCCCCACCAGCTGCTGAGCTGGCAGTCAGGGAAGGCAGTAAAAGGCAAGACAGCTCACCAATGCAGAGCCACCACTGAAGCATCTTTACCAGTGGCAGGCTGTGGATTGGATCAATCAGAAGAGGCTTGCGGCCAATTTGTATAGTTAAAGGCCTGACTCAGCTCCAGTTTAAGGGGCTGCTGACATTTTCATGATGGCACTGCCATGTGAGGTAGTCATCAGCTCGATGGAGGTATACCCCTTACAGAGCCTGGAGGATTATTAAAGCCCGAGGTTTGATGGCCCTGCGTAGGTGGGGATGGGTAATTAATGTACAACAATGGCATACACCGTAGCCCCAATAATGTCCCAGGAGGGATTTCCCCTGACACGTGCCTCCCTGAATATTTTTCCCAAGCTACCCATTGAGTGTGTGAGGTCTCCTGCCTGCTTCTTCCAACAATGCAACTGATGTTTCAGAATTACCAGGCCTCTGATCTGGCAAACAGTAGCTGAAAGCTGACCGTGATCTTTGAATGGATGGTGGGCTGACACACGGCCAATGAGGTGGCCACACATAGCAAAATTGCCAATCTGATCTTACCCCACTTGGCCCATGATAAAAAATCAGGCCAATGTCTCAAACATTTTGCACCTGCATACTTGGAGAGATTTTGGTCCAGCTTATTTTATTCCTAACTTGTTTCTCTCAAGTTTTAATTCACAGAACATGAACAAAGACACGTTTTCCTGTGGGATGGAAATACGTCTGTATAAATAATTCACTCTCAGCATCTTCAATTTGGGAGGAGAAGCCAATTTAAACAGATCACAAACAGAGTGTATGCATTATATCAAACAGAAGAACACAGTAGTATTCTACGATATTCTACCAGAAAAGTGGGCAAATATTATGATCTTATTTGAAAGAAGAGTTTGGCCATGGACTTTGACAGACTTGGAATAATATCTGCCAAGGATTCGCTGCTGCTGTGCTTCAAGCAACCTTATGTGCCATTAGATTTGATGGATTGTTATTTCATAGCCCAGTCAATTAATGAAAAATGAGATTTCTAACATGTGAAGCAATATTATTCCAGGTAGTGTTGCTGAAGTCCTGTGATTGCACCCATGTTTGTTGGAGATTAACAGGAAGCTAAAAGTGACAGTCCGTAGAGATTGTTTGAACAGGTTGATGTTTATTAAAAGTCAGAATTATATCCAAACATATAGCCAGGAAAAGATTGACTTTTCCATCTAAGATATCCCACAGAACCACTATGCCTGTGCATGACATTATATACTCTTCCAAACTCACCTGAGAGCCATCCAATACAGCTACTCTTCATAAGATAATTATGGGGTCAGACTTGACCACTGCTCAGCAATCTTGGAGATTCTTTTAGGACCTCTCTTGCATTTCAGGGGCGATCATGAAAAATGTTTGTAATATAGTAAGCAATACTCCTTTAGTCTGCAGTCTATCTACTGCACATATCATTCAACTATGGCAGATACAGAAAATGCTGCCATGCACCGCTGTCTTTCTCAATTTGATTAATATGAGTTCACACATCGGAAACTGATCAGTTATGGTGAGGTTATTCCTTCTCTGAATGTCCTTGTTTTTTTTTTCTCTTCTCAGCTTCAAACATATTACCTAATCCTTTCTTTCACCTCACATATCTTCACTGTAATAAAATCCCTGGCTCATTGTCGCATCTCATTTTGTGTTTAATTATTTTCCAGGATTTCATATTCCTTAACCTCTCGGCTTTGATTCCTCTTGCAATCTTTGAGATTTTAAGACTCAAATTATTAATGTTGTTCATTTATACATGCTGGTGATAGAACATAGAACATAGAACAGTACAGCACAGTACAGGCTCTTCGGCCCACGATGTTGTGCCGACCTTTTACACTAATCCGAAGGTCTATCTAACCTCTACCCCTACTTTTTACTATCATCCATATGCCTATCTAATAGCCACTTAAATGTCCCTAATGAGGCCGACTCCACTACCCTCTCCACCAATGCATTCCACGCTCCTACCACTCTCTGAGTAAAGAACCTACCTCCAACGTCTCCTCTATATCTACCTCCACTTACTTTAAAACTATGCCCCTTCCTAATAGCTACCTCCACTTTAGGAAAAAGTCTCTGGCTGTCCACTCTATCTTTACCTCTGATCATTTTGTACACCTCTATCAAGTCATCTCTCATCCTTCGTCGTTCTAAGCCCTAGATCTCTCAACCTTTCCGCATAAGACCTTCCCTCCATTCCAGGCAACATTCTGATAAATCTCCTCTGCACCTTTTCCAACGCTTCCACATCTATATGTGTTGTGGCAGCAACCACTATCAGGTAATAGTTCAGCTCAAATGATGCCTACCCATCCTTTCCTCTGAGAATAGGGGCCCATTTGGTTAACAGTGATAATACAGTTGACAAGTAATGAGTTTCAATGAGAAGAAACAATTGTTTTAACAATATTGTAAGGTAGTAATAGATACAAGATAAATTAGATATAATAACCAAGACTAACTGCTGTTAGTATAGGGGAGGCAATGGCCTAGTGGTATTGTCACTAGACTGTTAATCCAGAGACCCAGATAACATTCTATGGACCCAAGTTCGAATCCTGCCACAGCGGCTGGTGGAATTTGAGTTCAATAAAATGTCTGGAATTAAGAATCTAATGATGAGCATGAATCTGTTGTTGATTGTCACTAATGCCCTTCAGGGTAGGAAAGTGCCATTCTGGCCTACATGTGACTCCAGACCCACAGCAATATGGTTGACTCCGATCTGCCCAATGGGCAATAAATGTTGCCTCGCCAGCGATGCCCTCATCCCCTGAATGAGTAAAGGGGAAGAAAAATGTCTGGCTCCATTGGGACCCCAAAGTGGACTCTTTACTACTCAAGACTGTATGGCACCAATAGATTGGGTGGAGCTAATTGTCGTCTTCAACATTAACCCTTTCAGAATCATCACCTTATTTTACAGCTAGAATATTCAGAGGTGGATATTCATTCCCTGCAAGCAAAAGGAATATGTTGAAGCCTCAGACTTATTTTCAATGACTGTGGATCTTATAGCTCCATAAGTTCTAGAACTTATATGAGCCTATGGTTCCCTGTTACTTTCTCCATAACAATGCCTTAGCTAGTCAGAGACAATTTGCCAAACATTCATGACTCTTGTAATATAAATTGTTGTGATAATTTAAAATTTGGCATTCTTGTGTTTGTCCTGATGATAGTATGGTGAACAAATTAGGCAACATATCTCTCTTTTCAACAAAATGCAACAGTAATGTTTTCTTTTGCTTGAAAATATCCCAGATTTTATTCTTGGCAACAAATTTGCTGGAATACATAATATTCAAAAGTATACTTTCAGATATCATGATTTCATGAATGCCAGCGAAAGAAAAAAAGGTCTAATCAAAGTAGTGGCTGGTAATGATTTTTTTTTAAATCACCTCCTATGCTTCTAACTGGTCTTCTTACTTTCTACTAAAGACCAATGTCCATTAGTTCCACAGCGGAGCACATAATTTATTGCTGAAATGAAAAATGTTGTTTAATTCTGATGAGGTGCTGCATTTCTAGGCATGCATTCATTATCTTACAGAATGAGTCAAATTGATCAATTAAAGTGTTCCCCTATAGTTAGCAATTCATGCCATTGCAACTTCTCACAAATGTTATAGAATCTGTAATTAGATACATCATTCTGGCATCACAAGAGAATGTACAACAGGATTTGTCACTGAGATATGTTATGAGATATTTGAACAGGTTTCTGGAAGTTACAAAGCACAGACAACATAGGTAAGACCACATAGGATTCTTAGCACTTTTCTTGATAGTCTTCAAATTCAAAAATGTATTGTAATTGTACCCGCAAAAGACTGTTGCTTTGGGAATGTTATTTTCTTTTGTGCATGTGGAACCTGTAGTTGTGATTTTGGTGATGTCACTGAGGGACAGGATGTAAATGATAAATAGGAGGGACTAATAGTATGCGGTGCAAAGAGAAACCTTGAATATGAGTCTCCGGATATCATTAGAAATATAAACATGGAACCAGACGAGGCCAGCCCCATCTGGCTGGACAAAGCCAAAAAGCCACTTGCAGAGGATAGAAAGGTCATTATGTCAAAAGCTGCAGAATATTTTGGAATGAAGAAGAGGGAAAGTTTAACACATCATCTGTCACATATTATTAAATACGGTACTTAATTTGACAATGTTCACAAAATGTAATGAAACATGTGGTTAAAGCAACTATGGCCCCAAAATTGGACATTCTAAATTGATCCACATTGGAGAAATTAGGCCTGAAAATTAGCCAAACTAAATTTAACAGCCGCCAACAGCTATTAGCTGCACAGAACAGTAGAAACCAAGATCAACGAGCTTACAAAGATTCAAAGGGAGCCAGTTACAACCAGCCTGAGGGTTGTGCATTGAAGAGATGTCGATCAGGCATGCTGGCATCTTGGCTGCCTGAGTATGTGCACTTTACCCCTCCCAGTATGGCAACAGTGAAGTGTGTTGGCATGACCCCATTGGGTGATGTAAGCACAGCTCATGACCCTATTGGCCAAAAGTCACAGAACAGTCTGGAACGTTAGGGACAAGGGAGGATAAGAACACACACCTGGATCCCAGCCCGTCATTGAAGACTTGCAGCAAAGACTCCCCGGCTCAGCAGCTGAGTTCTGATCACCTGGAGAGAGAGAGAGAGAGAGAGAGAGAGAGAGAGAGAGAGAGAGAGAGAGAGAGAGAAGATCTAGCCCAACTTTATAGATGCTCAGTATTTCGATTTCTACCTTCATTTTAAATTGTTCAGGGCATGTGAAAACTACACCAATGGGATCTATTGAAAGAGGTTTCCCTTTCAGAACATGACAATACTTGGACCTCAGTGTTGGAATCTCAGCAGATTCTGAAGGTGATCCCTGTGAGATCCCAAGGAGAGGGTAGTTTCAGATCAGATGTAGAGAGGAAATATGATGAACGATTTCAATTTGTTTCCTATCCAGCAGAACCTGAGCAGCATATTGTCAAAACGTCTGGAATCACATAACTTCACACAGTTAAAGTATCCTGACTGGCTTGGCTCACTTAATCCTATTCTTTTCATATGGTGCTCAGAACTGACTTACTCATTTTTAGCAGTGCACCTTCTGGAATCCCCTGCTCTAATGTGACTCAGATAATGAAATGACCCTTCAGTTAGTGGCTCACTGTCATCATTTCAAAAGCAATTAGGGTTAGGAAATAAATTCTAGCCTAGTCAACAACGTTCACATCCCATGAAGGATTAAAAGAGAAGTTAAGGCTCTACCCTAGTCCCCTTTATTTTATTTTAACAATTCCATCTGATTATCCCTCTTTTTTTCTTACAACCGTTCTCAATTTAGGGTTACTGTCACTAAATGTTACAGATTTTTACATAAAGTGAGCTTTTTAAAGTCAAAGAAAACAGAAGTTGCTGGAAAAGCTCAGCAGGTCTGGCAGCATCTGTGAAGAAAAATCAGAGTTAACATTACGAGTCAGGTGACCTTTCCTCAGAAATTTTTAAAGTTGAATCTGCATGCAAAATGTTTGCAGACAAAAAGAAAGTGTTCCTTAATATTACAGTTACAGGCAGAACTAATACAGTGTTTGTTGCAGAACTGAATGCAAATGCCATAGTGAATAGTGCAACTGCATAGTTAACTGTAAATTAATAATGTCATCTTGCACATTGTGTGGCATGAGTCCTCCTGCGCAATTGTATCCTATGTACAATCTCTGTCTTTTAGCCAATGAATACAGGTTGAATTGCAGAATTTTAGCACTGTGCTCACCTTAATAAACACCTTAGTTCATGTTGTTGCTGAGCTTAAAACTACCTGTGAATGAGCAAACTGCATGTGTGAATGGTTTTAGCCAGTTGAACCATCACATCAACCAGCATTACTTTTACAACCATTGGTAAAGCTAAAATGAATGCATAGTAAGTATATTTTAATGATCTTGATTAATTTCAGTCAGATGAAATGCAAAGAGAGCCTTGGGCCTCACTGTTGGTTAAAGATTATCAATCCCCATTTTTTTTTCACTACTAAAAAAATCATCAATGTATCATAGCAGAAGTGTTTTAATTGCTGTCAGCTTTGATACTGAACTAATCTTTCATATTGTAAATTGCTACCTTGAATTTTAAATGAAGTTATAACAGGTGAAAATGTGTTCCTTCTCCTTGGAAAGATGATGCGTTGAAATAAAACATGATGACAAAGATTTCCTCAAGAGGGTTAATAGGCATCATTTTTGTGTGTCAGTCTGATGATCTTGAGCCTTTATCCTGGGTCAAGGGTCAGTATGCAAACCTAGACAATTTTCTGCAATGACAAAGCTTATTATTACCAGACCATGAAACTGAAAAAGCATTGCAGCGCCATGTGAGGCGAAAACTTTCTAGATGTTCACTTTCCCAAGAATCAGGTAGCTGTGTTGGAAGTGGTAGAGATTCAGTATTAAATATCTACCATATCATTACTGCTAAATGGATCAAATGGTATGAGGTGAAAGTGGGAACCGTGATGATTAGCCATGATCATATTGAATGGTGGAGTAGGTTTGAACGGCCAAATGGCTGACTCCTGCGCCTAGTTTCTATGTTTTGATATTAACTTAATGTGATCAACTTAGTTCATTTAATTGTTTATATTATTTTGACAGTATGACATTTTGACAAGGTACTGTTGTGTTGACATTTGGAAGATTACAAATATACAGTGTAGAATCACTTGGGTGTCTCAAAGTGTAAGACCTTAACATGAGACCAAGGTTGTTAGTTGCTGTTAACAGTGGTGAGTTTTGCAGCTATTTTAAAGTTCTTGGTTCCTGTGTGTCTTCTCTGTGGTTGTTTCTGTGGAAACTTGGCCTGTTTATTTGTGAGAGGAGAGAAGAGAGAAAGAGAGAGAGAGGGAGGGAGACAGAGTGAAAGGGCCAGAGAGAGAACAGTGGAGACAACAGCTTGCCTTTCAGCAAATCTGCCAAAAGCTGTCAAAACTTCCCTTGAAATATTGGTTCCATGTGTATTTCCAAGATGTTCTTTCTGTTGGGTCTGTCTATAATAGCCTTGGTTTCAATGTCTGGTACTTTGCATTTGGTCATGTCTTTCTGAGACCATAATAGGTTTTAATGGGTCTGGATTTTAGGGAATCTGTCTTTTCCATGCAAAGCCTACCCCAAGGGAAATTTGTTAAATCTCTCACTTTCACTTTAAGGGACTTTTGCATTTTTAAGCAGTTTACCTTGTCTGAGTCAAATTTGCAACAGCTTCAACAATTGAAAGTTTTAACAGTCATATCTTCAAAAATCAGGTGTACAACCTCAAGAAAATTCACGGTATTATTGAGTTTAATGGTAAATACAAAAGCTACAGTTGCATGAGTACAACAACTTGAAATACAATTTCTGTAGTAGCTCCAACAATTGCCAATCGTAACACTTGATGACATTGATATGAATCTTTGTATTTGTGGCAAATTTAAAGTTTTCTGTAATGTCCTTACATTGGAATACTTTTGTAGAACTCTGTCATTTGACCTAATTTGGCTTGTGGCCATTTTTCATGAACCAATGGTTCTGTGCAATGCAATTATTTTCTGGTAGACAGCCATCGATCGGTTCAATACCCTGAGATGTTGTGACACGTAGATATCCTACTACCTGACGGTTTACTGATGGTCATTCATCCAATTCTTTGGTGGTCTTATGTGAGTAAATATTTGACTACATACCCTTAAAAAGCTGGTATACCACCAGATTGTGTGCTAATCTAATGATAAGCAGGCAGTCATCATCTTCTTGGTTCATAGAGTGCCAACTATCACAGCACTGGTGCTTATTCTGTTTGCAACTAAATGAGAACAGGTATACTTTGATGCACTATTTGAATTGGCTCTTCTGAACTTTCTGCCTTAAAATTCAAAACATACATAATATTATTACACAAATTAAAATATGATATTTACATTTTTTTGATATAACAATGCAAGATTAAGTGGTGACATAACTGGACACGAAACTGGTAGTCCTCTGCATGTTTTTCTTCAGTATGTGACTGATTATGGTAATGAGAAACTCAGAATGCAAAACAAAATTATAAGTAGGTCCCAGATCCTATGCCCACATTCATCATTGTGAAAGCTTTCATTTATTATTTTCTTCTGTATTTCCGCTTTAAAAATGTATCGTGGAGCACAGCGACAATAAATGTCAGAGGTGCTGAGTGTGCCTGGCAAAAAACAGCTCCTACTCATGCTGATTAAACACCTCTGCCTGTAGCCTGAGCATTTATGCAGCATTAGTAGGAGTTGTTTATTATCCTGTATATTCAAGACCTCTGATATATAGCACATTATAAAAATACCAACACTAAATTGAAAAACCCCAGTTGCTGGAGTGTTCTGGTTGTGTCGTGGACCATTTGTGGCAAAATACTTGAATCAACTAGATAAGTGTGTGAAGTATTTTCTCAGGTTGCCAAACTATTTAATCAGGGAGTCCCTTTAACCAACATCATATGTCAACAAAGGTCACACTGATTACAGCTGTCGCTTCTTAAAAGTCTTTCTTCTTTTGGCAAAATAAGAAATAAATTTCACCTCTCTAGGCAAAGGCAGCAAACATGCAAAAAGTATGGAGAGAATGAAGAAGAGTCAGAATCTTGATTTCAACAAAATATTTTGTCTCTAGTCTTAAATGGCAACTTTGGGACTCACCATTGAACAATGACCACCTTATTTCCTTGGATTTGCATCTCATTAAAACTCCAACTTGCTTTACTTATAAGCAAGATCCAATTCTCCTCTCCTTCCATGAGAAGTAAGATGGCGCAAATTCCCAACGTGGTAAATCAGAATGGGTACCTGACCGTTGCAGTTCACGAGATGCATTTCCCAGAACCATCGAATTACTTTTTCACAGCAACATCCCTGCATGCACCATGTACACTCTCTTCCTCAGTGCTTTATTCACAAAAATCAACATCGGCAAATAAAAAAACCTTCACCAGATCATCAGATTCATAAGTCAAAAGACACCAGGTTATAGTTCAACAGTTTTTTTTTTAAATCACGCTCCGAAAGCTTGTGATTTTAAATAAACCTGTTGGACTAAACCTGGTGTCTTGTGACTTCAGATTTTATCCACCCCAGACCAACACCGGCATCTTCACATCATAGCTAGGATCATCAGAACTCAGACCACCACTTCAAGCACTTCAATAATTTAGTCTGGAGGTCAGGGACACCTATGAATTGCATGCAAGAATACACATATGCATCTTATGCATTTACACAGTTTGCATCCTGCAGCTCTTAGCTTGCTTTCTTAGAGCTCACTTATTTTGTGTCGAGTTGAAGGCTGCCAGTCTCAGTTCACCTGACATTGTTTTCTTAGCACACCCTCGTTGACTTCAACATTGACTGACAGGTTACCAGCTTCTGTGTGGGTTACATTGCTTTCTTAGCTCTTAGGGTCTTTAGTGTTCAGTGACATGCTGCCAGACTCTGTGGTTTGCACTTTTTTTTTATTGCTGAGGGAAAGGCAGGCAGTTTGTCATGGGTGCAAGCACTGAACGATCAACGAGATGGTATAGGACACTGGGCTATGACAACATCAGACCTCTGATAGAAATCTATAGCCTCTCATAGAATCCCTACAGTGTGGAAGCAAGCCATTTGGCCCATCAAGTCCACACGGACCCATTGAAAACCAACCCACCCAATCCCTGTAACCCTGCATTTCCCATGATTAAGCCATCTAGCCAGCACATCCCTGGACACTATGGGCAATTTAGCATGGCCAATTCACCTAACCTGCACATCTTTGAAATGTGGGAGGAAACCAGAGCACCTGGAATAAATCGACGCAGACACTTGGAGAATGCATAAACTCCATCACAGACAGTTGCCCGAGGATAAAATTGAACCTGAGTCCCTGGTGCTGTGAGGCAGCAGTGCTATCCACTGAGCCACTGTGCCACCCCAACCTGAAGTATGTGCCTGCAACTTACACTGAAAACATAATGCATGTGCTTCCGTAGTGAACTATGGTAGTTGAAGTGGAGAGGTCGTTAATGAGGTGAAGAGGAATTACACATTGTCAAGGAGTACTGTCATACTCAGTCACGGATCTCATCCAGTTCCAGTCCAGGGGGTGCCTATGAAAGGTTTTTCCAAGCCACAGTTGACAGGGGTGCCACGACTCTCACTAGATAAAATACTTTAAATGTAAATGGTAAAATTCTAACTACAGTCAATGAGGCAGTTGCCTGTATGTTGAAGGTCCCTGTTTGACACTTTATTCTTTAAATGAAGGGATACATTTGTTTGTCACAAGTTACATTAAAAAAGAAAACTCTTCAAATTTTAAACATTGGTTTGAAAATGTTTATTTATATCAGAGTCCTTAACTCTTAGAAATGCAATAATTGCCTTTTTGAGCTTGATCCAGAGTGTAATTCTAAACTATTGCTAACTGTCAACTCCACAAAATGCTCTTTTCAATAAACGTTCACTTCTTCCAGTCTCCATATTAATTAAATTCCACAACTGAGAATCATAACCTGAATGTGCCAAATTATTTGTTTTAACTTATTTTCCCATTCTGGGAATGCACGTGGTAAAAGAATAGTTGTAAAGCAACACAATTGTCTATTTTATGAAATGCCTTATTCTAATGATATAAATAGCATTACAAGCACTTTGGCAGGCACATACAAAAGGGTGCATTGAATTTTGTAAGCTTTAAGATATAGTTTCTAGAAGTTGAACACTTGCAGTTTAGTATATTAAATTTTTCTTCAACCTGAAAGTGAACTTGATTTATGCTCCTTCAAAAAGATGTACATACCAAAGTTTACCTCCTTTAATTAAAGTATGTGCCAGTGGTGAGCTCAACAGAATAAATGCCCCAGATAAGCTCCTCAAGTGGTCATATGATCCCATGTAACAGTTCAAGAGACAGTGTTGTTGAAGGACCTTGTAATTCTGCTCTATTTAGTTGGATAGTGAGAATGTCCTGCCACCTGAGTGGGAAAATTACCAGTTTTTAAAATTTTGCCCATCTGTGTTTCTCATTTTCTTCAAGGGAGAGTAAAAGTTTGTGGTTTGCTACTTACTTCAAAAGCTAATCTTTAGCACATGGTTTTGTTCACATATTAATCATGCATATAAGTGCCACATATTCTTTTTGTAAGACTTTTGCCACTACATATTGGTTCAAAACACAACGGTTATCACCAAATAATTAGGCAACATGTGAATCAAACACAGATGATATGGATTTAAAACTGACACGAAGCTGATGATGGCTATTAACACATCTAATTCTGAATGATCGACTAGGAGAATTGAGATTAAAAAAAAAGAGGTGAATCAATGAAATCAATCAAAATATTTTTTGAAAAATTATTCACTTGCCATTTGTCTTTTAACAATTTTTTTTAATGACTAAAGTGAAGATGTAACTTACATCTTTCATAGCCACACAGCAGAGGTGGGGGCACAGTGGTACACAGTTGGGAGGGAGTTGCTCTGGGAAATGTCATGTCTACAGGTTAAATATGGGCAAGGAAACCTCCTGCTGATTACCACATACTGTCCTCCCTCAGCTAATGAATCCATACTCCTCCATGTTGAACAACACTTGGAGGAAGCACTGAGGATGGCAAAGGCACAAAATGTACTCTGGGTGGGGGATTTCAATGTCCACCACCAAGAGTGGCTCGGCAGCAGTACTACTGATCGAGCTGGTCGGGTCCTAAAGGACATAACTGCTAGACTGGGTCTGCGGCAGGTGCTGAGGGAACCAACAAGAGGGGAAAACATACGTAACCTCATCCTTACTAACCTGCCAGCTGTAGTTGCATCTGTTCATGACAGTATCAATAAGAGTGACCATTGCACAGTCCTTGTGGAGATGAAGTCCCGCCTTCACACTGAGAATAACCTCCATCATGTTGTGTGGCACTATCACCGTGCTAAATGGGACAGACTTCGCACGGAGCTAGCAACTCAAGACAAGGCATCCGTGAGGTGCTGTGGGCCATCAGCAGCAACAGAATTGTACTCCAGCACAATTTGCAACCTCAGAGCCCATCATATCCCCCACTCAACCATTACCATCAAGCCAGGGGATCAACTCAGGTTCAGTGGAGAGTTCAGGAGGTCATGATAGGAACAGCACCAGGCATACCTGAAGATGAGGTGTCAACCTGCTGAAGCCACCAAACAGGACTACTTGCACATCAAAGAGCAAAAG
The DNA here is from genome assembly GCF_021869965.1 of Rhincodon typus. Lineage (NCBI taxonomy): Eukaryota > Metazoa > Chordata > Chondrichthyes > Orectolobiformes > Rhincodontidae > Rhincodon > Rhincodon typus. Next base: position 17,924 of record NW_025967424.1, read on the forward strand.
CAGCAAATGATAGACAGAGCTAAGAGATCCCACAACCAACGGATCAGATCTAAGCTCTGTAGTCCTGCCACAACCAGTCATGAATGCTGGTGGACAATTAAACAACTCATTGGAGGAGGAGGCTCCACAAATATCCCCATCCTCAATGATGGAAGAGCCCAGAACATCAGTGAAAAAGATAAAGATGAAACATTCACAGTAATCTTCAGCCAGAAGTGCCGAGTGGATGATCCATCTTGGCCTCTTCCAGTGGTCTCCAGCTTTACAGATACCAATCTTCAGCCAATTTGATTCACTCCACACGATATCAAGAAACAGATGGAGATACTAGATACTGCAGAGGCTGACAACATCCTGGCAATAGTGCTGAAGACTTGTGCTCCAGAACTTGCCGCTCCCCTAGCCAAGCTTTTTTCCAGTACAGTTACAACACTGGTATCTACCCGACAACATGGAAAATTGCCAAAGTATGTCCTGTACACAAAAAGCAGGACAAATCCAAACCGGCCAATTACTGACCCATCAGTCTACTCTCGATCATCAGTAAAATGAATGAAAGTGTCACCAACAGTGCTATCAAGCAGCACCTGCTCAGCAATAACCTGCTCAGTGACGCCCAGTTCGGGTTCCGCCAGGGCCACTCAGCTCCTGAATTCATTACAGCCTTGGTTCAAACATGGACAAATGAACTGAATTCCAGAGGTGAGGTGAGAGTGACAGCTCTTGATATCAAGGCTGCATTCGACCGAGTGTATCATCAAGGAGTCCCAGCGAAACTGGAATCAATGGGTATCAGGGGCAAATTCTCCAACGGTTGGAGTCATACCTGACACATAGGAAGATGGTCCTGGTTGTGGGAGGTCAATCATCTCAGCTCCAGGACATCTTTGCAGGAGTTCCTCAGGGTAGTGTCCTCAGCCCAACCATCTTCAGCTGCTTCATCAATGACCTTCCCTCTATCATAAGGTCAGAAGTGGGGATGTTCGCCGATGATTGCACAATGTTCAGCACCATTCGCGACTCCTCAGATACTGAAGCAGTCCATGTTCACATGCAACAAGATCTGGATTACATCCAGGCTTGGGCTGACAAGTGGCAAGTAACATTCATGCCACAAAAATGCCAGGCTGTGACCACCATGAATATGAGACAATTTAACAACTGTCCCTTGACATTCAATGGTGTTATCATCACTGAATCTCCCACTATCAACATCCTGTGTGTTATCATTGACCAGAAACTCAACTGGATTCACCACATAAACACAGTGGCTACAAGTGCAGGTCAGAAGCTATGAATACTGCGGTGAGTAACTCACTTCCCAACTCCTCAAAGCCTGTCCGCCATCTACAAGGCACAAGTCAGGAGTGTGATGGAATACTCCCCACTTGCCTGAATGAGTGCAGCCTCAACAACACCCAAGAAGCTTGACACCATCCAGGACAAAGCAGCCCATTTGATTGGCACTACATCCACAAGCATTCACTCCCTCCACCACCGACACTCAGTAATAGCAGTGTGTACTACCTATAAGATGCACTGCAGAAATTCACCAAAGATCCTCAGACAGCACCTTCAAATCCCATCTAGAAGGACAAGGGCAGCAGATATATGGGAACGTCATCACCTTCAAGTTCCCCTCTAAGCCATTCATCATCCTGATTGGAAATATGTCGCTGTTCCTTCACTGTCACTGGGTCAACATCGTGGAATTCCAGCCCTAACAGTATTGTGGGTCAACCCACAGCAGGTGGACTGTAGCAGTTCAAGTAGGCAACTCACCACCACCTTCTCAAGAGCAACTAGGGATGTGCAATAAATGCTAGCCAGCCAATGATGCTCACATCCTACAAATGAATAGCAAAAAAAATTAAATACAACTAAGAACCGTTTTTGTACATTGCACTTCATTGTTCATAAATTTTCACCAAAGTCTCAATACCTGCCAAACATTGGGGATCTGGGTTTGACATTTTTTGCTCAGATTTACTACTTAGCTGTAGGCAAAATTCACAATCTGAGCATTATGCTGTCTGCCTTGGTTACTAGGATGGAGCTGTAATGTTTTGTAAGTGCATTGTAACCCCTCCGGTCCAGCATGCTTAGGACCAACATAGCTCTGGATTTGAGAATTATCTGAGTTACAATGTAACATTAGACTACCTAACCATAGGTGGGGGAACAACATTTAAGAATTGACCTGAGGCACGAAACTGTGACAAAATATTTTAAAGCGCCAATCAAAACAGTTGTATTTCACCTGAAGATACTGAATCTTCTATTCCAAAGTACTCCATTGGGCTAAAATGTTGCTGATGACGCAGAAGGATAAGGTGATTCAAAGTGACCCAAAGCTAGTGTTGACAAAAAGTCCAGGCTGAGGAAAGCAGAAGAAATTTTTCTGTAATAATCCATGCAAAACCTGAGGACAGTTTTCTTTCCAGGACGTTTGGCATTGTACTGCCAGTTTGAAAGACTCTGACTTTTAATTTTATTTCCCACCCAATTAATCCAATGCTTCTTTCCCCATCATCCAGTCTCCCTCACTCTTGCCACTGAATAGCTAAATGCTTTCTCTGATCTTCAGTAGAATCAGGAATATATTTACAAAACACATAATATGTATTTATGGACTATAAGAAAACACAACATGCAAATGTTTTGATATTTCTGGCTTGAGAGGGTATTATGACATTTCTTAGAAAAAAAAGTCAGAAGGGCAAAAAGACTGTGGTTTAATAACTGTTTATAAAAGGTAAACGGACCTTAGAGAAACAAGGAAGCAAAGATTTTAAAAAGAGATAAGAAATGGGTTTGATTGCATCATTGCAGGATAGACTCAGAGAAGCCTTGGATATATGGTCTTCATTGCCTATCAACAGCCTTTGGGGTCAAGTTGTTGTGCGGTTTCACAACTTGGAATGTCAGTTATTGGAGAAGGATGCAGCAGAAAGCAGATCACTCCCTCTCAATAAGGATGAGACAAACTTTAAATTAAAACCAGTTAAAATCTGTCTGTCTCTCTCTCTCTCTCTCTCTGTGAAGTGGTTTCTTACATTGGGCTGAAATCCACTCTGAAAATCTTCCATTATTTTGTGACTGTCGGCAATCAGATCTCATCAACAGGAAATTGAAGGGACTGTAAGAAGTTGACCTATTATATTTTATGAATTTGTATTCTTTACCCACAGGGGGATTGCTCCTTTTTTGTCTATTTTGTTAACCCAAAATATCTCTGCAGTGTCTTTTCTGTCTGTGAATGTGTGTTTAAGGATTAAGGCAAGATAGTTTAATTTTGAATAGCAACTTAGTTGTTAACCATTTTTTGCCACTTGACTTAAAGAATAATTCTTTTGTACAATAAATGAGTTACTTTGAGTCCATTAAAGAAGCTTGGTGAGCATTTCTTTTACACTGGTTAGTAGTACGAAAGAAAACAAATTAAACTTTTTGGTGATTCAATCAAACATATACAGTTCTGATACACTTTATGGGGTAGTGGGTTTAATTAATAGTGTGCTCCCCTCATCAGGGTCATAGCAGTAGAATGATTAGAATAAACTTATATGCCATCACATTTATTATTTTGCATGTTGTAGTGGCATGATTGATGAGTCTGTGAGTTGAGTCATAGGGTCATAGAGTCATAGAGATGCACAGCATAGAAACAGACACTTCGGTCCAACTCATCTTTGCCAAACAGTTATTCTAAATTAATCTAGTCCCATTTGCCAGCATTTGGCCCATGTTCCTTTAAACCTTTCCTATTCATATACCCATCCAGATGCCTTTTAAATGTTGTAATTGTACCAGCCTCCACCACTTCCTCTGGCAGCTCATTCCATGCACACACCACCCTCTGTGTGAAAAAAATTGCCCCTTAGGTTCCTTTTAAATCTTTCCCCACTCACTTTAAACCTATGTCCTCTAGTTTTGGACTCCCCTACCCTGGGGAAAAAACCTTAACTATTCACCCTATCTATGCCCCTCATGATTTTATAAACTTCCATAAGGTCAACCCTCAGCCGCCCCTGCCCCAGCCTATTCAGCCTCTCCCTACAACTCAAACCCTCCAACCCTGGCAACATCCTTGTAAATCTTTTCTGAATCCTTTCAAGTTTAAGTAGGCCTGCCCCAAAAATTTAAGGACAGCTAGCAGTTCTCCAGGAGTTACATCATATAACTAGAAAATTATTTCTCTTCAGCTTCTAACAGTCTCAGTGCAGTTGCTTTTCAAAGTTTACTGAAGGAAACACAGAGGAATATGTTTAAAAGCATCATTCAAGCTTAGTAAATACAGAAAAGTTATTTGTGTTTGTGCATGTGAAATAGAAAGAGGTAGAGATTGCAGCATTCCCCCTGGCTATTTCTGAAATTGAAGATCACTTTCTTAGATTTTGCTGCGAGAAAGTTAGGACTAAAACAAGGATATGAAAAAAAATCTATTTTTTCATTTGCTTTGAACAAATTTATTAATTAGTTATAAAAGCAGTGGCGATGTGAAACAAATTGATTGACTGGATGAGTAAGTTGGTGGCCAAAAGTCTTGGACTAATTTTTACAGCGGGGCTATTCTCCTCAACCCGTTCTTCATAAAAGTCAAAAGCAAGCCACCCCTGCTTGGTTGGCTTTCTCTGCATTCACTAATGGTTGTTGGGTGATTAATTGGCTTGAGGTAAGTCTTCCACCGATTTGAGGAGAAGTTCACACCTCCAAGACCTACCAGTCAATCGAGCAGCTGCCAACTCTCTAGTCCCAGAGCAGTAGCCGCTGCTCGATCTGAAGTAAGTCCTGGAAGAAAGCAACTTTCAATGGAACTGGAATTAGGCACAAATCTGGGCTTCGCTGAAACAAGCAAAGGGGATTTTGTGGATGGGGTGGACAGGGAACTAGGGAAGGGAGAACAGGAAAGGACAATGCCTCAGTGAGGACAGGGGCCCAAAAAGGAGGCACCACATCCACCTTGCTCAGCCACCTGTCTGCTGGATTTCACTGGAAAAGTACACTTGGTTATTAATTGACTGCTGCTGCTGGTAAAATTGCATTGGGGCAGGTGGTTAGGTTCTGGGAATGGCACCACGAGCATGGTGCCCAGCATTATAACACACATACCTCCCCATGCCCACACATGATCCTGCTCCAAGCGGCCATAAAATGGATAGCTTGCTATGAGATCCTCTCATATTCTTAAACTCCCTATCCTACCCATTTACAGACCTATGTGCATTCATGCTACTGATACTTGCAATCCAGGAGCATCAGACATATGAATGCATTTAAAATCTCATTCTACCCATTAAATTGTCTTTGGACCTATGGAAGTTGAGAGCATCAATATCAGTCCCATCAAAGCTTCATTGATCGTTTCCTTCTTTACTTTTCTTTTTTTGATGTATCTTTCCATTAGATCATGCAATAGTTCAATACTAACAAGCAGGGTTCCCAGCCTTATAGATGCTTTAATAAAGTGAATAACTAAATCACTATTCATAGTGAGAAGACCACAATAGAGGAATGAGTTAATATATCTGCACTAGAATGCTTGGTCTTACATGTAGAGATCCAGCATAAGGGATGATTGAACTGAAAATTTGCATTCAATCAGCTTAGGTACATTTTAATGCTCAGGTGTCTTGTAATACATCCCTTTATTTGACCTTTTGTTCCAATAGTCAACCTGACATTTTATATGATAGGATTTTTATTTTTATATTTACATTTTACAATGTGATTTAGCCATTGTGTCGCACCCTTGTGGTACTGTTCACAGTTCCTCCTTCGGGTTCATGATTTTTGTGACCGTTATAATGTTCGTTGTATCATACCAAAGAAAGGCATGTTGAATTAGCTGCAGAAATGGGTTAAAGCGACAGCAACATGAGTTTCTGCACGGAAAATTATGTTACAAAAAGTGGTGGGAAGAAGTGGTCTATTTGTGGAAAAAAATGGGCAGATTTGCTTGGGCCTTTTCATGTTGCTCAGGATTCTAGCATTTCAAACAGTATAGAAGTCTTTCGTAAACAAGTTGAATCATTTTGGACAAATAGGAATCCAACCTGACAGACACTTATTTTACCTTGCTGTTCATACATCTGTCTAGTTCTCTGATTCCAGAGTTCAAAGAGCTATGCATACCTAACTGACAAATTCAGATATTAATAAGAGTGTTGAACATTTCCTCACACCTTTCTCAGCATTTTTAGGTTAGATTGTCTTGGGTATGGAGCAAAATTCCTCAATTTAACATTAAAAAGTCTATTTTATTGAATTTTGTCACAGAAATGAACATTTTGCATGAGATTCAGAGTGGTGAGCTCACTTTAACTGATTGCATGTGTAAATTATTGCAGCTGATTTAAAACAAAATATTAACTTACATATGGGGCTGCAGCAATCCTTTTAACTGCTTACACATTAAATTTACCAAAACTGGTTTGCAGGTCAATTCCAGCTGATAGCTTGAGCACTTTCTGGTGGCATAGCTTCTCATTTCAGCATGGAAACCATAAATAAGTGAACTTCAAAAGGTGGGGAACACCCAAGAAACTACTGTCATTCTTGGTTGGCGAAACTATGATGAAAAGTTTCTGTGAAATGCAGTCCCAGAAAAGGTTCACCTTTCTCACGAGGTAAGAGGAAAAGTAAAAGCCAAAATCAAATGGTAACAATATAAATGAAACATTTTTGAAACTTCCCAGTCTGGTTTGAAAGACCCATTTAATTTGGTGGAACATGAACATTTACTCAATAACACATAAAAAGTAAACAATACAGCACTGTGAAAAGGCATTTTACATATATCATTTTGCATCCCTACATGATATTCCCACTTCATATTTTTCCTTTCCCAGGGTTTCAGGAAAACTATTATTTTTCTTACATTTAATTGGTTTCCTGTATGCAATTATTGCATATAAAGAAACATTATTCAGGGGCTGTAAGCCTTTCTTTCATTAATCTGCGAATTTCTCGACTAATTTTGGCTGCAAATATTTTAAGATGTTTTCCAATGGTGCACTTTGTGTCCATAGCTTAGTTGAATTCTGAAAAATTTAGCCTGATATATTTATGTATAGC
>NW_025967425.1:0-25000 GCF_021869965.1 Rhincodon typus
AAAAAAAGACAAATTTTGTAGAAGTTTTACATCTTGCACTCATTTGAACAATTCACAAGAATATCATTTTAAGGGGAAAACCCAACATTTATACTGTATCAGAGATGAATGCTCATTGGTTGGAAAGTGAACTTTGATTGTTAGAAGATTGCCAATGCAGAATGCACCAGTTAATGCTGATTGGCAGTTAACTGACAAGCTTTGTTTAAATATTAACCAGTCAAGTTTACTCCGATTGGGCAAAGCATTGCCCTGAGAAAATAAAAAGTAAACAGCTGTCACCTATTTTGTTATACTGAAACAGACACAGCATTTGTGTTATTTCTGTCTGAAAAGTACAAGGCCCCGTCTGTATATGTACAAGTTTATGTATGTATATAAAGCTTCCAGTATACACAAGTGTGCTACACTGCAGGCCTAACTGACAATCCTAAATTGGATTGTTTTGCATGCTCAGAATTGTCAGGTAAATGTTGTCCAAATGCAGAATTGCATCTAAACTTGAACATTGTGTTGCAAGTTTTGCATCATTAACTGTTGCATTCTTTATGTCAACACCTCTACTAATCAGAGTCCCCCTGCCAACCAAAAACCATTCTCCTCTCCTATAGTATAAATGTTGGTTTTCTCCGTTATTCCCCATTTGAATTACCCTGCTGGTGGCAGATACAAAGCTTCAACAAATATGTATTTTATTGGCAATGCTCAAAGCTTGCTCTATTCATTGGCTATTTGAACCTGTATTTCAAAATGGCATTTGCTACTGTACTACACAAAATAAGCTGAGCTGTGAGGAGAGGTCACTGGACCCGAAACATCAACTCTAATTTCTCTGCACAGATGTTGCCAGACCTGGTTAGCTTTTCCAGCAGTTTCTGTTTTTGACACTAAATAAGAGTTCACAGTGTCAGGAGTGAGATATTAGCATAGCCTGATCAACTAGCAAGAAGCAAAATGTAGGTTAAGTTATTTATTTTTGAGCTTGCAAATTGTAACCAGTGGAGTGCCACAGGTATCAGTATAGAGGCCTCATCTATTTATAATCAGGTTGTAGACCAACAGGTTTACTTGAAAACACAAGCTTTCGGAGCATTGCCTCTTCATCAGGTGACGTGAGAGAGAAGCACACATAAGTGATTTCTGACCTTGTCCACCCCAGTCCAACACCGGCACCTCCACATCATGCCCATTTACAATTAGTATCAATGATGTGGATAAAGGCATTGAATGCATGGTTCCTAAATTTATGATGACTAAAGAATAGGGAGGAAAGTAAGTTGTCAAGAGTCTATAAAGGGATTTAGATAGGCTATGTGAATGGGAAAAAAGAATTGGCAAATAGAGTGAGATATGGGAATATGTAAACTTGCCACTTTGGCAGGAAGAATTGAGAAACAGTATATTATTTATATGGTGGGAAATCGTAGAACTCCGTGGCACAAGGAAGAATCGAAAAACAGAATGTCATTTATATGGAGAGAAGTTGCAGAACTGTGGTACAGAGAGATCTGGTTGTCCCAGTACATGACTCACAAAAAGGTTGGAAAACTGGTTCAACAACGGATTAGAAAGATGAATGGAATGTTGTTATTTATTGCAAGGGGAATGGATTATAAAGGTAGGGAAGCTTTGCTGCATCTGCACAGGATCTTGGTGAGAATGCATCTGGAATACTATGTAGAGTTTTGCTTTCCTAACTCAGAAAGGATATAACCTGAGAAGGATATAATTGCATTAGAAACAGTTCACATCCAGGGATGAAGGAGTTAGGTTATGGGGACACATTGACAACATTGGGCCTGTACCCATTGAAATTTGGAACAATCTTATTGAGGCATAAAAGATGCTGAGGTGACTTGACAAGGTGGATATTGGGAGTATGTTTGCCTTATGGGGAAATCTAGAACTAGGGGACAAAATTTAAAAATTAGGGGTGTCCCATTTGAGACTGAGATGAGGAAAATAAATTCCCATGTTTGGAATTCCCTTCCCTAAAATCCAGTAGAAGCTGGATTATCGAAAATATTCAGGCTGAGCTAGATGTATTTTCAATCTACAGGAGAGTCAAATGTAGGAGGGCAGTGGTGAGGTGGCAAAAAAGTAGGGGTAGCTGAGGTCATAATTAGATCTGCCATATTCTTAGCACATGTTGGAACTGGTTCAAGAGGCCTGCTCCAAAGTCTTGTGTTCATTTAGGTGGTAATGTCCTGGAGAGTGTGGCTGAACAAAGAGACCTTGGAGTGCAGGTTCATTGTTCCTTGAAAGTGGAGTCACAGGTAGATAGGATAGTGAAGAAGGTGTTTGGCATGCTTGCCTTTATTGGTCAACACATTGAGTATAGGAGTTGGGAGGTCATGTTGCAGCTGCATAGGACATTAGTTAGGCCACTTTTGGAATACTGTGTGCAATTCTGATAGCCCTGCTATAGGAGGAACGTTGTGAAACTTGAAAGCGTTTAGAAAAGATTTACAAGGATGTTGCCAGGGTTGGAGGGTTTGAGCTATAGGGAGAGATTGAATAGTCTGTGTCTATTTTCTCTGGAGCATCAGAGGCTGAAGTGTGACCTTGCAGAGGTTTAGAAAATCATAAGGAGCATGGATAGGGTAAATAGACAAGGTCTTTCCCTGGGGTGTGGGAGTCCAAAACTAGATTTAAAGTGAGAGGGAAAAGATTTAAAAGGGTCCTAAGGGGCAACTTTTTCATGCAGAGGGTGGTGCGTGTATGGAATGAGCTGCCAGAGGAAGTGGTGGAGGCTGGTACAATGTCAACATTTAAAAGGCACCTGGATGGGTATATGAATAGGATGGGTTTAGAGGGATATGGGCCAAATGCTGGCAAATGGGACTTGATTTATCTCAGATATCTAGTTGGCATGGATGAGTTGGACCAAAGGGTCTATTTCCATGCTGTACATCTCTATGACTCTATGATTCTATATATTTTCAGAAATTACTCTTTGCAGAATGCAATCTAACACATGTGCAGCAGTCAGTCAAAACTCAAAAAGGGGTTTTAAAGCCTTAAGTGGAATTCTCAAGCTATCACTCTTCAAATGGAGCTCTATTACCCCAATTCTCCTATTGAAGCCCAGCCTTCAAAATGTCTTAGGTCTTTCTTCTGGAGCTTTGTGGAAATAGCAGATATTCTCTCCGTTGCTTCTCCAAGGCCCGCCTGTAGTCATACTATACATACATACAAATAAGGAACAGGAGTAGGCCATTCATCACCTTGAGTTTGCTCTGCCATTCGGTGGAATCATGGCTGGTCAGATTACTCCAATCTCTCTAACTTTGCTTAAAAATATTGAAAGACTGTCCTTTGAGGAGGAGAGTTTCAAAGACTCGTGGCTGTCTATGAGAAAAAAAATTCTTCCTGATCCTTGTCTTAAATAGACAACCCATGATCTTGAACATTGACCCCTTAGTCTAGGATAGTCAATATCTACTCCAAAGAGTCATCTGTACTGTGTTGACAGGAATTATTTTAACTTTGCGGTTCTCGTATAATAGAGTACTTGGGGATTAATTCATCTCCAGTTCCTTCTGTTGGTGGGATGTAGTATATTACATGCAGGAACTCAATTACAAGATAAGTTAATGAACAGCTTTGTTTAGCACCTTTAACATAAAACCTCCCAAAGTGCTCCACAGTAATGTTATAAAATGAAATATGGCACTGAGCCACATCAAGAGAGATTATATGAAGTGATCAAAAGCTGGTCAAAGAGCTAGGTGTTAAGGAGTATTCTAAAAGAGTAAGGTGAGGTAGAGAGATGGAGATGTTCAGAGAAGATTTTCCAGAACCTGGGGCCCAAGCAAGAGAACCAACAGCCATCAATGAATGAGTGATTAATATCAGGGATGCTCGAGAGGTCACAATTAGAGAAGAGCAGACATTTTAGAGTGTTGTAGATCTGGAAGAAATTTCAGAGGTATGGATGGTCAGTCCCTGGAGGGATTTGAAAAGAGAATGAGAAGCTTAGATAACAAGATGTAGAGCTGGATGAACACAGCAGGCCAAGCAGCATCAGAGGAGCAGGAAAGCTGATGTTTCGGGCCTAGACCCTTCTTCAGTAATGCTCCTCTGATGCTGCTTGGCCTGCTGTGTTCATCCAGCTCTACACCTTGTTATCTCAGATTCTCCAGCATCTGCAGTTCCTACTATCTATGAGAAGCTTAGACCATGTTTTCCCTTTTTCAGACTCAGTGTGGTGTCAGGAATACTATATGTTAACTAACTCACGCTCCCACTGATGTTAAGAGCTGACTGGTGAGCTTCTTGGTCTATCACTGTCCTCAGCAAAGATGTCCCATAGCTCTCCAAAAGTTACTAGCCAATCAAAGTCCATGTCCTAAATGCTAATGGTGAAGGCTTACTTTACAAGGAGTCCAATGGTGAGAAGGTACATTTTTTTATTTTGCTTCCCTCAGTTTGGAGATGAAAGGAAGAGGGATGTCAGAGGCTTGAAAGCAAGGGCTGGGAGTTAGCTTTCCGAAGATACCTCCTGGCCTCACATTGATGTCTCAAGTTGCCTGCAACTGTGGCTAATGGAGACCCCACAACCCCAGCAAACTGCTTGCCCTGGCTACTCAGCGAGGAAACAAGCCATTTTTGTTTGCCTGTCCGTAAGCAGATAATTATGGAGGTGGCAAATTATGACACTTGAGTGGCTTTTAATGGTCACTTAAGGATCTTAATTACTGGTGAGTTAACAAAGTCCCCAATGGACCTTGTTGTCCCACTTAATCAACGAGTTAGTGAGAAGTTGGATAATTTCTCCCCCAGGCCAATTCACCCAATTATTTCCCCTCTATCCAACTTTCTCACAACCACCAGAGAGGGGAATATTGCGCCATTAAAATCAGGAGATTGCTTGACTGTAGGCCAGTGTAGATCAGCACTTTCAGGCTGATGGAAGAATGAGGTTTGATGTGAGTTAAGAGATGAGAAGAGGATTTGGATGACTTCAAGTTTATAGAGTGTGGAATTTAGAAGACCAGCCTGGAATGTGTTGGAATAGTTGAGTCTGGAGGCATGAATCCAGCAGCAGAGGTGTTGAGATGGGACAAAGTCAGACAATTTTATCAAAGTGGAAATGGGCAATCTTAGCCATAGCATCAATATGTGACCAGAAAGCTATCTCAGAGTCAAATGTGGTGACAAGATTGCAAAAGTGATCAGTTTAATCTCAGACAGGGAGAACTTTAGAGTTGCAAACAGGGAATGAAGTTTGAAGCAAGTTCTTAAAGTAATGCCTTCAATTTCCCAAAATTTATTTGGAGGAATTCTCTGCTCTTCAATACTAGGTGTTGGAGAAGTAATCTGATAACTTGGCCAACAGTGGATGATATGAGAGAGGTGATAACACAGTAGGGCTGTGCCTCTCCACTCAACATCCTAGGGATGGCAATCTTTCAAAAGTTAATGTATTTGCCATTTCATCTGTTTTTGTTGTCCCATGCTGGTAAATCTCTCTGATGGAGAAGGACCCCAGAATGTAACTGATCCAGGACAGAGTCCCTGCAGTGACCTTACAATATAAATATTGAAGTTCATGACCAGCACTGCAAGTATTGCAGGCTGAAAGGATACTGCACCACTGGACCTGATCCAATATATCTCAGCGACAGTGTCCCAACTAAAGCAGAGGCTCCTCAAGACTCTCTTCGGTTTCTCAGTTGCATTTATCTTTGAGATTGTATCCAATATGTAAGCCCACTGGGTGCAAATTTACCATTGTTCACTACCTTTGGCATTCCGGCCTGTTTCTGCTGTTTTTCTCATTCTCAGTGTCTTATCAAGATAACATTCATTACATTCTCCATATTCTACTCAGTAGAAAAAGCAGGGCTTCCCTGTATCGCTTCCTTCCTCTTTAAATTGCATAGTCTACAACACAACCTCTCTTGGCTGTTTCCACACCCAGTTTTAATGAATATTAAATACATATAATTGGGCCGATGAAAATTGTAATTTTTTTAAACAGGAATTCAAAACGAGTGAACATGACATATAATGTGCCTTAACTGCAGTAAGGCCAAACATTAATTTTTGTGATGCATAAGTTGCATATTTGCTCAAGCATGCAAAATTAATCAGCACTCAGTTTATGTGAGCAGAAATTCTTAATGCAATGACCCACTTCAACCTATGTCAGCCTGCAGATGTGCTTCAGATTTGACATGACAGTTAGTTGACACTCCCTCTCATTATATTTATTTTGTTGATTAACTTTTCTATTTGCTCCTGTTCCCTTTTCACTGCAGCTCCATTGCACACAGTTCCCAGCTATGTTTGGAAGAAATGAAGACAAACAGCTTTGATTCTAGACATACTTAAATTGAAACTGTCGCCTGTAAACCTGTGGAATGCATCACCTACCTCAGTTTTCTTTTTCACTTACAAGCTACAGAACCTGTATAGCTCCAAACTATAATCAGCCATGGTTCAATTGGCAGCACACTCCCCTCTGTACAAAGATTGTGTGATCATCTCCTGCACTAGTTGACCTCTCAGTAGGCCGATGCTTCAGTTCAGTATAGCTGGAGTGCTGTACTGCTGCAGGTGCTGTCTTTTTGGATGAGACTTTAAGATCAGGCCTGTCTATCCTCTCATGTGGATATAAAAGCTCCCATGGGACTATTTTAAAGAAGGCCAGTATCCTGGCCAATATTTATCTCTCAAAACAAAACATGACTAAAGCAAATTATGTTAGCCTCATTTCATTGGAGCTTGCAGGAACTAGATTATACTACTGGCCTGCTGTGCCTCCTATATTCATTCAATTTATAATAGTGATAGACTTTAAAAAGAAAATTACTTGGCTGTAGATCTCTTTGAAATCCATTGAGGTCATAAAAATTGCTATGTTAATGCAAGTTTTTGTTTCTTTCTTCCCTCTCTCCCTCTATCTTTTCTCTCTTTCTCATTTTCTCTTTCCATCCTACTGTTTTAAATATTGACCACCGTCCAACTTGGCCTTCACTTAGGCATTACAGTATGTGTAGATGTCTGGCTTCCTATTTGAATTCCATTTCAAAAATTCTTTATATTTTCTTAAACAGAAGATTATATGCCTTGCACTTTTCTTTAACAGAACCGCGTTTTCCAAAAAAAGTGTTTCAAAATAGTCTGTGGCTCAGAGCAACAAAAAAAACTATTACTGTGTGTTATTTCTGTACTGCAGATGTCAGCTTCGGTTAGTAAATATTTCTCAACAAGCCACGTGGAATGTAGAAGGATTCCTATGAAACCAATTATACCCTACACCATCAGCGATTCTGCAGGCCTATGTGTTCTCTGTGCTCAGGCCCCAGTTAAAATTATAAAGGAATGAAAATACATTTTCATGTGGAATTTGAAAGGTTCTGCACTTCTGGTGGGGCCCGTGTTTCTCTCACTGTCCTGCAGACCAGGCTTCAGAAATACAAATTGGAACTTTCTGCATGAAAAGCTTAATGCTGCGTAGCGTTGTCGCAAAAGCTACAATGCAGGCATAGCATTCTGCACCTACTTACCTGATATCAAATATTGTGTCAATTGCAGCAAATTACAATTGGGCTTCCCTATGTCTCACCAAGGGTCTCACCAAAGCTAGAAGTGGAAAAGTACAAAGCAAAACCTGGATTCAGTATTGGACACCCAAAGTAAGTTAAATCCCTTAGAGGAAGGTTGAAAACTCCCACACTAAAGAGAAGAATTGTAGGCTTAGAAGCTCAAAGCAGGCTGAAATTGCAATATTCAGCAAATGGGCATCGCCATAATAAGTTACAATTGTTGTGAAAAGCTGAAAAAAAAACTTTGGAAATACCATTTTTGTAAGTTTTAAATGGCTTCAATCTTACGGAGAAGAAGCAGAATGAGTGCAAAATGCCAATATTGTTTAAAAGAGCATGAAACAAACTTAAAAGAAGGAAGAAATGATGCAAAGTTAACATTTTTTCATCTTGAAAAAGGATTTAGAGTTACTTCAATTTTCAATAATCTCAGATTGCTGAAAAATAATTTCTTCTGTAGAAATACAAGGATAATTCTGATTTAGACAGTTTTCCACATTAATTAACTGAAATTTAAGAACATTTCTAGGAAGATAAATGTTAGAAATCTTCATTGAGAGAACAAAGCTTCTTAATGATAACTCAGCAGGTCTGACAGCATCTGTGGAGAGGATATAGAGCTAATATTTTGAGTCCAGTGACCCTTCTTCAGAACTAATGGCAGATTGGACATGGTGGAGTAGAGCGTGGAAGAGATGTAAACAGTGAATGAATAGTTGCAGACAGAGCTCAGGGAGAGAGAAAAGGATATGCAGACAGAGGGATTGTTAATAATAAGCCAGGGCAGAAGAGAAGCTATGTGTGTGGTAATGGAGGCTATGAGAGGTTGAAAATGGGTTGACTGCATTTTCCTAGCTGTTAGCAGTTGTGAAGAAGGATCACTGGACTTGAAACTGTTTCTTTTGTTTGTTTCAGATCTCAAGTATCCACAATTTTTTGTTTAATATCTTAATGATAAAACTTTATTAGTAATTCATCTTAGTTATCCGTCATCTTAAAAAATACTTTCAGTATTCTTGAAGAATTGCTGAAGATGCAATATTCAATTTACTTGAAATGATTATGTAATATAAAACACTGAACTGAGAATCCAGTGACACTTACAAGCAGTTAAAAAAGCTCCTTCAACAGCTTTCAAATAAATGATTTAGATAAGAGAAGGAAGGGTGATTAAGCACAGTGACAATGGCGGGAGATAATATACCACAAGTTCATAGATACTTCATTGAGGGAATTCAATTCCTCTGTGCAGGAGAGACAAATTGTGAGATACAGAATTCCTTTAAAACTACATAAGAATCCCGAAGCAGAACAGTATGAGTCTTTAACAAGGATGCATGATTTTAAAGTGGAAGGCATGTGGTTTAGAGGGGATTTGAGGAAACTATTTTTCACTCAGTGGGTGTCTGGAATTCACTGCCTGGGAGGGTAGTTGAGGTAAGAGACCTTGCAACCTTTAAAAAGTACTTTGATGGTCATTTGAAGTGTCATAACATTCAAGGCTATGGGCCTAATGTGGGAAAGTAGGACTAATGTAGGTAATTTTCTGAAGAAGGTTCCAGACCCGAAACATCAGCTTTCCTGCTCCTCTGATGCTGCCTGGCCTGCTGTGTTCATTCATCCAGCTCTACACCTTGAGAGATAGTAGGAACTGCTGATGCTGGAGTCTGAGATAACAAGGTGTAGAGCTGGATGAACACAGCAGGCCGGGCAGCATCAGAGGAGCAGGAAAGCTGATGTTTCGGGTCTGGAACCTTCTTCAGAAATGGGGGAGGGCAAGGGGACTCTGAAATAAATAGAGAGAGGGGGAGGTGATGGTGGAAGGTGGATAAAGGAGCAGATTGGTGGAGTGAAAACAGACAGGTCAAGGAGGCGGGGACGGAGCCAGTAAAGGTGAGTGTAGGTAGGGAGTTGGGATGGGGGTTGGTCAGTTGAGAAGGGGGGTGGGTGGGTGGGAGGGAAGATGGACAGGTCAAGGAGGCGGGGATGTGGCTGGTAGGTAGGAAGTGGGGTGGGAGTTGGTCAGTGAGGTGGGAGGAGCGGATGGGAGAAAAGTCGGACAGGTTAAGGAGGCAGGGACGAGCTGGGCTGGTCTTGGGATGAGGTCGTGGGTGGGGAGATTTTGAAGCTTGTGAAGTCCACAGTGAGACCATTGGGCTGCAGGGTTCCCAAGCAAAATATGAGGTGCTGTTCCTGCAGCCTTCAAGTGGCATCGTTGTGGCACTGGAGGAGGCCCAGGATGGACATGTCGTCCCGGGAATGGGAGGGGGAGTTGAAATGGTTCGCGACTGGGAGGTGTTGTCGTTTGTCACGAACTGAGCGTAGGTGCTCCACAAAGCAGTCTCCAAGCCTCCATTTGGTTTCCCCAATGTAGAGGAGGCCACATCGGGAACAGCAGATGCAATAGACCACATTAGCAGATGTGCAGGTGAACATCTGTTTAATGTGGAAGCTTTTTTGAGTGCCTGGGATGGGGGTGAGGGGGGAGGTGAGGGGCAGGTGTAGCACTTCCTGCGGTTGCAGGGAAAAGTGCCAGGGGTGGTGGGGCTAGTGGGAAGTGTCGAGCAGACGAGGGAGTCTCGGAGAGAGCGGTCTCTCCGGAAGGCAGATAAGGGTGGGGAGGGAAAAATTCCTTAGTAGTGGGGTCAGATTGCAAAACACCTCTACACCTTGTTATCTCAGACTCCAGCATCGGCAGTTCCTACTATCTCTAATGTAGGTAATAGTGTAGTTTGGCTATACAGACTTGATGGGCTGAAGGGCCTCTTCCATACTGTATGATTCGATGATTCTAAGTGCACATATTTACCATTCTGTAGACGCAGTAGCAGGTCATGTTTTAAAATAGCAAAATCTAAGAGAAGGGACAGGTACATTAATAATATCACAAGAGCGTTTGACAATTACTTTGCAGTAAAAGCCAAAACATATATTGGAGAGTGCAAGATTCATTTGAAGAATACATCTTCCAGGAGGACCTGTTGATAGTGTTGATCAGATCAGATCAAAACCCTTCAAAATATATTAAGAAGATAGCCTAGACCCTAACTGTTTCTTGTTTTAAAGGCAAGTGCAAGACATTGCATTCCACACGCAATTTGATTGGTTAAACTACTCGACTTTAAGCAAAACACATTTTATTTTTACACTGCAGTTAAAATACAGACAAAATAAAAATAAAATAAAAGAATTGGCTGAACTGTAACTCTACTGAAATGCTTAAGAAAGTAATATATATATTAGCTACCACTAATTAACTGTTCCAATGTAGTAACATCCCATAAACATACCCTTGGGACTACACTACAGTGGGTACTGCCACAGTCAGTGGGGGTCTTTTCCAACTTAAGTCCAGAGAATATTTCCACATATAAACCATTCTCTATGTGAAAAAAGTTGCCCCTTATGTCCATTTTAAATCTTTCTCCTGACACCTTAAAAATATACCTCCTAGTTTTGAATTCTCCACCCCATGCCCCTCTATGAGGTTGACACCTCAACCCTTTACACTCCAGCGAAGAAAGGTCCGAGACCATCCAGCCTATATTTATAACTCAAACGCTCCGTTGCCAGCAACATCCTGCTAAATCTTTTTTGAACTGTCTTCAGTTTAATAATATTCTTTCTATAGCAGGGGAAACGGAACTGTACAGAGTACTCCAGAAGAGGCCTCACCAACATCTCATACAACCTCAAAATGACGCCCAATTCCTATACTCAAAGGTCTGAACAATGAAGGCAAGCCAGAATCCAGGAAATTTTAGTCCAGGGAATGAGCCACAGTCAGTCCTGCAGGCCACTTCAGGCACTATGCTGTCTCAACATCACACCTACAGCACGGAATGCACTAGAGACACATCAGTCCAGGGTGAACGGGACAATATTTTCTGCAACAAGATAAATGGAGGGAGTTCACATGATGGAAGTGGATGGAAGAACACTTAGTGGTGATGCATGAGCACGAAAGGTAATGAAGTATACCCTGTGAGTCAGTGAGAAGCACAGGGGATAGGAGGGGCTGGAATTTTGGTTGGATGTGCCGCATGGGAGCTGTTCAATGGACATGATGCATGCAACAGTGAGAGTTGCACTTTGTGAGCCTTGGTTAGACGTGTATGCAGTGGCAGAGTTAAAATGAGCGTGAAGTAACAAAGAAAAGATAGTGGCACTTATCGTTGAGGAGCGCAGCAGATGATTGATCTCCCTGAGCGGCTAGACATTCTGCTTCACCTGGTACTCAGCACTGACCTGGGCTGCTATTCAAGTTCAGGCTGGCTTAGTCTTGTGGCCAGGCTTCCCTTGGCAGTTAGCTGAAAAAAGGACAGTCCTCCTCTCCACCAATCCATCCAGCAAGACCTCCAGGACCCTGCCCATGAAGCAGGGAGAAGCATGTCCTCAGTGATAATGATCAAGCACCACAGGGTGATGGCCCATTCCTACCTTGAAGTTCAGGCTTTGAAAATGATGTGAGCAGTGTGAAGGCTGGAACCTCAAAAAGGTGGTGAGCATATCCATGTCTACATCTGCACAATTGCCCGAGAAGAGCACCCATCACTGCATACATAATAGGGCAAGAGGGGAAAAGTGCATGAGAAACATCACTGTGAGCTTTGGTGGACTGGGTGCCACGAATCTCATTCAACAAAATACTTTAATTGAAAGTGGGAAAATTCCATCTAAACTATCAGATAGTGAAGAAGATCCATGAAACTCGATCTCAAGCAAATCATTGTCTTCACAGAATGGGAATGAGCGAATTAAAACGGCAGATAAGAACTTTGTGGTTTTAATTATTTAATGATTTGTTTCTCTTCATGGTTTCATTTTCTTCTTAATGCTACCTTTCTCTCTCCCTCTTATGTTTATACCTGTGGGTGGCCAATTTTGATTCCAATTTTCAGCCTGACGTGTGAAACCTTTGCTTCAAGGTTCTTCGGGAAAACCACAGCTGTGGTCATGGCACGGACCGTCTGCTTCATGCGGAAATCACTGCAACATTTCCAAGAGATGAGGTTTGGCAGATTCCTGTATACCAGCTGACAGACTGCTATCTTGTGTAGGCAGAAATCAACTGAAAGTAAGGAATGAGTAACAAAAAAAAACATGAGCTTAAAGTAAAGGGACTAGCACGAGAATGGCACACAGATGATGAGTGAGTTGAATAAGAGACTAGAACGAGAATGGCACACAGATGATGAGTGAGTTGAATAAGGGACTAGAACGAGAATGGCACACAGATGATGAGTGAGTTGAATAAGGGACTAGAACGAGAATGGCACACAGATGATGAGTGAGTTGAACCACTGTCGAACAAGTAAATTTACATAGCAAAAACAATACTTGTAGACTGTAGAATTCTTCAAACATATATTTAAACATGAAAAATCACTTGCATTGTTTCAGTGAATTCTCATTGACCGGCCATGTTAGTTTTGTTTCAGGACAGATTTGATTAATATTGTCATATGTTGTTGTTCTGGTTATGTTCACTGGAACCACTTGGGATGTCTTGATTACATTCACTGCTACCAATCAAAATGATTCTCACAGATTGAGAATGATTTCAGGCCCTGAGTATAAATTCGACGGTAGATACAATCACTAGAAGACCCAAACACGTGGACGGTGTGGACACTTGCATGCACTGAGGAAATGTCCATCTTTCAATCGATTTTGAAAGGCACGTGGCAGGAAAGAGTGCTGGCAGGACCAGTCAAAGGCTAATGTAGCTACAAAGAGCTGTGTACCCCACCGAACAGATTGCACACAAGGTTATCTGGAATTACAAGATATGCCTTAAAGAAGCATTTGTTCTGTCGTAACAAAAAGGGTGGAGCTGGAGGGACATAGCAGGCCAGGCAGCATCAGAGGAGGAAAGCTGACATTTCAGATCGGGACCCTTCTTCAGAAATGGGGGAGGGGGAAGGGAGCTGGGAAATAAATAGAGAGGGGGTGGGGCTGGGGAAGGTAGGTGGGATGGTGATAGGTGAGTGCAGGGAGGCAGTGGTGGGGATTGGTCAGTGGGAAAGCAGGGGCAGATAGGTGGGAGAAAAGATGGTGTTCAATAGTCAGAAACATCATGTCACAGTGTCATAGATAATTTAAATTCAAATCCTAAAATTAATCTGGTTATATGAGACTTTAACCAGTAAGGCAACAGGAGAGAGCATAGTGTGGTAACTTAAAAAACTACTCAAATTATAATTCACAGTCAAGCAGGGCTGCAACTTTATAGATATACTCTGGCTCTCACTTTGCATTCAGTTTAGAGGGTGAGATTCTTTCAATCCTCCAAATTATCTCACACGTGCTTTGGTCACTACAAGCCATTGCTTGTTAATTCTTTCCAAGCCACAACCCATGGCATGATCATCATGATATTCTGAATGGCTTAGGCTAAGCAAAGCTAACTGAAAATTGATTTAAGGGATACATGATCAATCTCTAATTGGCTCCTACGTGTGATGGACACTTATTGATATCACCTCCCACTATCTCCTGACTTGTTCCTTAGGTTAGCAATTATTCCAATGAAGTCAACTTGCAAATCCAAGGGTTTTCACTTTGTTGTGTAGCCTCCTAAATGTATCTGATATGAATGTCAAGTTACCTGTCTTGCACCTAATCTCACAGCCCATAACCTTGGATCTTTATTAAGAAGTGCTGCAATCTTGATGCACTGGTCGATTGTTTTCATCAAATCATCTCCAGTGGTCTCTAGCACAAATCTTTTGACAAACAGATCGGTATGAAAATGCATGACTCCAACAGTAAAACTGATGGCTCCTGCTCAACACTGAGCAGTTGGGTTGTGCTACAAACAGTGCTTTTGTAGCAAATGCAATTTGTTTGCCTTTTTGTCTTGTGCATGCTCTCAAACCTTTCTGTGAGGCACCTAGCTGCAGCGTAGTTATCTCCTTCGGGTCATAAAATTGCATGCTGATGTCAACTGTTTCAGTGCTTTGAAAAGCCACCAGTGGTCGTCATGCCTTAGAAAAGGCACATCCTTTCTCAACAAGTCCTTTGGTGATGAAGACTTTTGTGTGAAATTGGGAATGCATGAAAACAAGAAATTAAACAGACCTCTGCTGATCGTCTTTCTTTACAAGTTGGTATGGCATTTTTGTTCTTTATTTTGTTTAGGTTAGGATACTTGTCTCTATTGGAATAAATAGAACCAAAATATGTAGGATTAGCAGGGAAACTAGCGTGTTATGATTGAGTTAGTTCAGTTATAGTCACATAATCTAAATATTAATCCATTGATTAATCTAATATTATAGTATTCTGGTTAAGTATAGCCATTGCAAATCTTGACACTTTAAAACAATGTTGCTCTGCTTAGCTTCATTTGAAAAAACATTGCATTATGGAACAGTGAACAGGGTGAGGACAATAACCCAATGTTTAAACTTACAGTTGCAGGGATGAGAGAGCTCTGTTCAGTTTCAGATTTTGGCTTCAAAGCTTGAGAAAGACAGAGATGGAATATTCCTGGGTTTGATGGCCCTGGTCAAGGAATCATAACCACAGCTGTGTCCTTGTATTGCTGTGTTGCAAGTATAAAAATTTACTAAATGTAACCTTTGTATCAGAGCTAACTATGTAACAATATATTTAAGTTTGTAATAAGACTTTAAGACCAGGAGACGCATGAGCAGTGTTTTTTTTTATACAAAGGGTAACACAAACTGTTTCCAAGCATTCAAACACAGCAAAAAGTGAATAGTCACTGATAAGTGTCTACTTTAATGAGAATTTCACCAAATTAAGCATCATAGAGACATGTGCTCAAGGATATTAATCATTGGGTCACGAATACATATGCCTCGTTTTTTCTTTCCCAGAAAGGTAAAGAACATTTCAAACTATCCTCTTATCTTAATAAAATAACAATAATAAAACTTCTTATTAATCTGTTTATATGAGACTTTAACTGGTAAGGCAACAGTGGACCATCTAGTGCAGTAACTCGGAAACATGGGCAGGTAAGACAATGTGGCAGGTCCCAAATCTATTTCAACTAGATTGGGATTGAACCTTGTGCTGCTGACATCGATCTGATCCACATGCCAACCACCTAGCCAACTGAAATAACCAGCTTTCCGACCACTCCATGCTGATATATCACTCCCAGCTCTATGAGACTTTATCTTAGATAATAAGGTTTTGTGTGGCACCTTATTGAGTCCCTCTTGGAAATCCAAGTATCTTCATCGACTGTTTTCACTTTATGTATCTTCCTAGTAATATCCACAAAAAAGACTCTTGCCTATTTGTCAAGCAGGACTTCCCTTTAATGAGACCATAATGACTTGTACTACTCATATTATACTTTCCTAATTTATGTTGTTTAGACTTCTTTAATAATAGATTCTAACTCTTTCTCAATGATTGATTTCAGGTTAATTGGTGGCAGTTCTCTGTTATTCTGTTTCTCTCCTTCATTCAATCACTTTATTACATTTGTTAACTTAAATCTGCTGTGACCAGTCCAGAATCTAGGGCCAACACATCTCTATCGACAAATATCTCTTTTAGAGCCCTAGAATGTAAGTCACCAGAACTGTGGATTGGTTGGATTTTAGTTCCTCGCGTTCATTTTTCAGTATTGTTTCTCTGTTGATATTAATTACCTTAATTTCCTCACTTTGACATAACAGCTAGTTTATTCTTTATTTCTGGCATGTGACTTGCATCTTTAACATTAAAATAATACACAACATATTAGTTCTATGTGTCTGCTGTTTCCTCATTCTCCATGACAATTTGTTCTTTCTCTACATCTAGGGAACCAATATAAACTTGGGTTAAGTTTTCCCTTTTTATGTATTTGTGGAAGCTTTTACAGTCCATTTTTATATTTTATTGCTAGTTTCTCTCATATTCTATATTTTTCTTTTTTTTATCAACTTTCCAGTTGCCTTTGCTGGTTTCTAGAACATTTCCAGTCTTCAGACTTGCTACTATAAAGTGATGTACAAATGAAGAAAGGGCAAAGGAAGAAAAAAAACTTTTGCACATTGTGAGTAGTTAGAGGTATGGAATATACTGCATGGAGATGTAATGATGGCAGGTTCAATTGAGCCATTTAGGACAGCATTGGTCAATTATTTGAAATGGAGTGAAGCGATGTAGAGAAAAAGAGAGATTGGCATCAGGAAATAGAAAAATGCAGAAATAATGGGCGACATAGCCTCCTTCTGCTTTAATTTTTGATTTTGATTTTGAGTTTTATTGTCACATCTACTCAAACACAAAAGTAAAGGAATACAGTGAAAAGTATATAATGTCACTGCACAAAGTACCATCACAAGCACAAGTACCTAAGTACAGAATCTTAAAACAAGGGAGAAAGAAAGAACAAAGTTAAAAGTTTTGTAACAATTTTCTGATTCAGTGGTACTATTTTTTGCAAAAGAATAAACTTTATTTAATATGATGCTACTGCTAATCTCTTTAATAATTCATAAATGATATTTGTTTTCTAATGAAATATATTTTATTAACTATTTTGTAATGCTTCTTTAAATATTTCCCACTGTTTATTTACTACATAGCATTAGTCTATTTAACCAAATCACGATTAACCAGCTCTTCTGTCATACTTCTTTAGTAGAGTTTCTTCAACTTTAAGATACTTGTTTGTGATTGGAAAATGTCAGTTTCAAACATAATGTGAAATTCAACTGTATTATGATTGCTATTTCCAAATGGATTGTTTGTGTATTAATGACCCTTCCTTATTGCACAATAATAGATGGTTCTATCATTTTTGCTTTCATGTTTCTCTAGTTACAGATAACACTGATGGAAAAGTTGTTTAATAAGTATTGCTTCTTTATCTTCTAGCTTCCAAACTCTTTTTATCTTTCTGATCTCGTTTGAAGTTTTGCCTTTGGTACCACATTACAATAGTGACTACAGTACAAACTAACTTCGTTGCTTGTAAAGCACTTTGGGACATCCTGTGGTCATGAAAGGCACTATATAAATACAATTTTTTTTTAAAGATCACTGCTTCTGTGAATCTACTTTCTTGTTCCTCCCAAGCTTTAAATATAATGGCTTATGAGCTATTCTTCCTTCCTGATATGTTGAAATTCAAGACTTGTCACATTCTGTCTGATTATAATTCTTTTCCAGGGACTCAAAGTTGTAAAACCCATTCACGCCTCCTTTGCTCTTAAAACTTTCAGGTCTTCAAAACACCACATCATCCATCTTGAGCAATCTTATAGGCTCTATGACTTCTTTATAATTGGGCAATGTCCAGTTCTTTAACCCATAACATAAGTCCCTGAGTTGCAAAAATTCTTTCAAGGTCTCTGATTTTAAAGCTTGGTCTCTCCAATAAGAACAAACTTGACTTTTCCATCTCAACACATAGGTTTTAGTCTCAGTACCTACCATACAGCTGCTCTCCAATATCTTTCAATCTTTTGATAGGTACATACTCATCGGGAGAGGTAAGAAATTAAAATTGATATAAATTAGAATATTGTTTCCAGTTTTAGGCAGTGTAATTTAGGTATATTGTGCAGGCAATATTGAAGATGCTGAAGAGATTTACCAGCATAAGAAAAGGAGAAATTTCAGTTGTGAAGATGAACTGGGGTGTTGTTCACATTAAGGCAAATATTTATTTAAGAAAAACACAGTCGTTCAAAATTGTGAAGAGCATTAATGAGGCAAATAAGAAAGAAAAACAGAAATGAGGTAAATAAGGTTAGGAACCATTAAACTTCATTTTAATGTATCATCTGAAGAATAAAGAGATTGATGTGAAGGATGTCTTGTTTGTAATAAAATGCACTATCAGATACAATCATGAAATCAGAATCCATTATTATGTATAACAGCTAAATAGTTGTTACAGGAAATATTACAAGAGACTGGCGAAAAGACAAATGATTGGGACTAAATGGAGAGTTGCACTGAATGACCAACTGCTGTATTGTGAAATGTTATCATTTAAAGACAACACAAGATGAATGTAAAGTTAATGTAACCAATGAAATGATTGACTAAATTGAAAATCTAAAAATTGTCTGCAGCTGCGATGTGCTTCTTCCTGATATGGGTCCAATAATGAGCTATCTTTCCACACAGCTGCTATTACACCATCAAATTCACACTCAATATCTGACAACTGGAACTGCCACTGGAGCTCAAGTGATGAGCACTGAGTGAGTCATTAAAAATGCCGACAGTCTTACAAAGACAGAGGTAGATATCCCACCACTATAGCTGGATTCTTTCACCCTGTCCTTTCAAAGACTTTCTTCTCCCTGACTGTACACTGTGGCATAGATAGCAGCCCAGTAGCTTCTTTCTTACCCTCTATATACCATTTATAGTAATAGTCAACACACAGGGTCAATTGTGGCTTTAGCTAATTTTTGGTAACACTCCCAACTTTACATACAGCTTTGACAGGAATTCTGTCAAAATTAAACTGCAATAAATTTGTGGTCAAGCAACAACCTGACTTAGTCATACTATGGAATCATACCTTACAGATAACATCCCAGACACCACCATTGACATTCCTGGATATATTCTCCCCACACCAGCAGGACTCACTCAGAAGGCACAATGGTATACAGTCAGGAGGAAGCTGCACTGGGTATCCTCAACATTGACTTATAGAACATAGGACAGTACAGCACAGGAACAGGCCCAGGGTATTGTGCTGAACATCATGCCAAATTATGCCTGCCCTTGGTCCATATCCCTCCATTCCTTGCATATCCATGTGCTTGCATATCCAAAGTCCCGTAAACACCCCTATCATATCTGTCTCCACTACCACCATGGCAGTGCATTCCAGACTTCTACCAGTTTCAGTATAAAAATCTTGCCCCTCACATTTCCTTTGAACTTTCCCCCCTCACCTTAAGTGCATGTCTCCCAGTATTAGACATTTCAACTCTAGGAACCACTTGAGACCACATAAATTCTCACAGAATCAAGTTAAACATAGGCGAGGAAACTGCTGATTACTATGGACCATCCTCCCTCAGCTGATGAATTAGTACTTCTCCATGTTAAACAACACTTGTAGGAAACACAGAGGGTGGCAAAGGGTGCAGAATAGGTGGGGGATTTTAATGACCAAAACAAAGAGTGGCTCTACTGATCAAGCTGGTTGTGTCCTAAACGACGTCACTGCGAGACTAGGTCTGTACCTGGTGGTGAGAGAACCAACAAGAGGGAAAAGCATACTTGACCTCACCCTTCTGTGGCACCCTTATCAATCTGCCAGCTGCAGATGTATCTAATCATTACATCCAAAGATGTGCAAGTTAGACATGATAACCATGCTAAAATTTTCACCTTAGTGTCCAGGGATGTGCAGGTTATCTGGGTTAGCCATGGTAAAAACCCCATGTGGAGTTACGGGAATGGGATGGGATGCTCTTTGGAGGGTCAGTGCAGACTCAATGAGTGAAATGGCCTCTTTCTGCACAGTAGGGAATTATATTCAATGATTCTTCTATAATTCTATTATGTCAGTACTGGTAAGAGTAACCACTGCACAGTACTTGTGGAGATGAAGTCCTGCCTTTACCTTGATAATACATTACATCGTGTTGTGTGTCAATATCACTGTGCTAAATGGAATAGACTTTGATCAGATCTAGCAACTCAAGACTGGGTATCCATAAGGTTCTGTGGGCTATCAAAGCAGGAGAATTGTACTACAGCACAACCCGCAATCTCATGGCCCAGCATATCCCCCACTCAAGCATTGCCATCAAGTCACGGGATCAACTCCTGGTTCAATGGAGAGTATAGAAGGGCAAACCAGGAATAGCACTAGGCATACCTAAAAATGAGGTGTCAACAGGTAACAGTACCAAATAGGCCACTTGCATGCCAAACAGCGTAAGCAGCAAGTAATGGACAGAGCTAAGTGATCCCACAACCAAAGGATCAGATCTAAACTCTGCAGTCCTGCCACATTCAACCATGAATGGTGATGGGCAATTAAATAAACAATTTACTCAAGGAGGAGGCTCCACAAATATCCTCATTCTCAATGATGGAAGACCCCAGTACATCAGCACTTGCAACAATCTTCAGCCAGAAGTACTGAATGGATAATCCATCTCAGCCTCCTCTGGTGGGCCACAGTATCATAGATGTCAGTGTTCAGACAACTTGAATCGCTCCATGTGCTATCAGAAATGGTTGGAGGCATTGGATACTGCAAAGGCTATAGTCCCTGGCAACATTCCAGCAATAGTAACAAAGACTTATGCCCCAAAACTTGCCACACCCTTAACCAGTTAATTCCAGGATAGTTACAACACTGGCATCTACCCAACAATGTAGAATATTGCCCAGGAATGTTTTGCACAAAAAAAGTAGGACAAATCCAATCCAGCCAATTACTGCCCCATCAGTCTCGCCTTGATCATCAGTAAAGTGATGGAAGGTGTCATCAACAGTGTTATCAAGCAGCACCTGCTCAGCAATAACCAGCTTAGTGGCCACTCAGCTTCTGACTCCATCACAGCCTTGGTTCAAACATGGACAAAACAGCTGAATTCCAGAGGTGAGGTGAGTGACAGCCATTAGCATGTGAGCACATTTGACTAAGTGTGACAACAAGGAGCCCTAGCAAAACTGGAATCAATGGGAATCAGAGGAAGAATCTCTCAGCTGATAGAGATAGCCGGAACTGCAGATGCTGGAGAATCTGAGATAACAAGCTGTAGAGCTGGATGAACACAGCAGGCCAAGCAGCATCAGAGGAGCAGGAAAGCTGACGTTTCAGGCCTAGACCCTTCTTCAGAAAATGAGGGGTAGAAGAAAGGTCTAGGCCCGAAACGTCAGCTTTCCTGAATCTCTCGGCTGGTTGGATTTATACCTGGCACGTAGGAAGATGGTTGTGGTTGTTAAAGGTCAGTCATTTCAGCTCCCGAGCATCTCTGTAGGAGTTCTTCAGGGTAGTGTCCTAGGCTCAACCATCTTCAGCTGCTTCATCAATGACCTTCCCTGAATCATAAGATCAGAATTGGGGATGTTCGCCGATGGTTGCACAATGTTCAGCACCATTCGCAACTCCTTAGATACTGCAGCAGTCCATATTCAGAACAATAAGACTTGAACAATATCCAGATTTCTGCTGACAAGTAGCAAATAACATTTGCACCACGCAAACACCAGACAATGACCACCAATGACAATAAAAAAATCTATCCATGGGCCCTTGACATTCAATGGTGTTACCTGAATTCTTACTATCAACATACTAGGGGTTACTATTGACCAGAAACTCAGCTGGGATTGCATATAAATACAGTGGCTAACAAGAGCAGGTCAGAGGCTTAGAACACTGCAGTGAGTAACTCATCTCCCCAATGCCTGTCCACCTTCTACAAGGCACAAGACAGTAGTATGATGGAATAGTCCCCACTTGCCTGATAAGTGCAGCCCCAACAACACTCAGGAAGCTTGACACCATCCAGGACAATGCAACCTACTTGATTGGCACCACAACCACAAACATCCATTCCCTCCACCACTGACACTCAGTAGTAGCAATCTGTGCTATCTATAGGATGCACTGCAGAAATTCACCAAAGATCTTTAGAAAGCATTTCCAAACCCACAACCACTTCCATCTAGAAGGACAAGGGCAGCAGATACCTGGGAACACCACCACCTGCAAGTTCCCCTCCAAGCCACTCACCATCCTAACTTGGAAGTGTATCACCATTCCTTCACTGTTGCTGGGACAAAATCTTGGAATTTCCTTCCTAACGGCATTGTTTGTCAACCTACAGCAGGTGGACTGCAGAGGTTTAAGAAAGCCAATCACCACCACCTTCTCAAAACCAACTAGGGATAGGCAAGAAATGCTAATCACTCAGCGACATGCATGTCTGAGACAATTAAAAAAATGTAAGCTTTGTTTTACTCGAAGTTGACTTTGGCAGAAATTTCACCTATTTTTGCTTGTCTAACATAACCCCACAACTAAAGCCATTGATGACACAAGGGTGTGGACTTCCTTTTGGTCCTAATATAGGTCAGAGTTAACATATGGCACCAACAAAGCAATGCGGCTACATTCAAGGCACTCTGCACGATGGGGTTGACCAACATGCTAGTATATAAATAGGCTTCCTCCACCTGCCTCTCTGTGGCACTGAATGCCCCCAATCCTGGCAGCGCTTTATTCCTCGTTGCCTTCATTTTACAGCAGCCCACTGGTTCCATGGATCTTACAACCACCATGTTAAATGTGAATACCTCTGAGCAGCAAGGGCTATCTGCTCTGCAGCTGCCTGGTGTCTTCTCCATCTGCAACTCAACCACACATAAGTGTGGGACTCAGGCTGTTACATGAAATATCAGCCCCAGGCAATCACAGGGGTGCTTTGATCACATTGGAGGAGCCCCCTAAACTCACCAAAGTCAATGCCTCCATTTGTGGTCATCTGCTGCATCATCCAAAACTTGGTTGTCTTGAGGGTGCACCAGCAACCACCTCGAGAAGAAACTGAGGAGTCAGTCGGAACATCCATGTTACTGACAAATGGCCTGTGTGCATCTAATCTGACTGCAGTTCACATGAGTACAACCCCAAACCCCAACATTACTCAACAGTCCACAGCTCACCATTCCTCACTTGCCTGTCATGCAATGTTTTGATGACCACAATCTTGAAAGAAAATCCACCACAAAACAACAAATCTATCCCAAACTTACCCAGTAATACATTCAATATTTATAGAATTGTTTAGTAATCACTAACGTGCATTATCTTAGTGCCTGCCTTCCACATGTCCTTGCCTGTCCTGTTGGTCCTATGCAGTCCTATGCCAATGGCCGCTCAACGGCTGCTGCCCTTCAGTAGGGAGAGTGCAGATGGACTTGCAGAATGCTCTTGAGCAGGAACGAGTCCAGAAGGTCAGGTTTTAAACTCCATCAGTAGGCATTGGCACAGATATCTGGGCTGCCTGGCTAAAAACAAGCAGCTCTCCAGTGACAGGGCTGTGGGATGATTATGTACCACGTCATCAGTAAGGCTGCGGCGTTGTCAGAACAAGATTGAACTAGGATCCAAGTGCATGGGATCTCAGAGAAGCTCCCTCTGATTTTCTGTAATGTAAACTCTATTATGTTCAATGAAGGCTGATCTTACCACATAGTAGCAACAGTTCATGGGTCCAGAGTAGCCAATCAACAGTAACAAACACAGTGAAAGGAAAAGAAGGCAGAACATCGTGGAAGAACTCCAAACAAGGAAGGAAGGAAAAAATTCACAGCAGGTTCAGGGAGAGCAGCACCAAACTCAGTCAGCCCATGGTGTGTGTATGGGGAAGGCCCACATTACAAAGGAGGGGCAGGACCAAATAAAGAGTGAGCAGTAAAGGTAAGGCAAACAGCTCTGGAGATGTTCCACAGGCCACTCAGCATGAGAAAGGGGGTAGAAAAAAAAGAAGCAGTACGAAACAAGGCAAGCTCAAAAATTAGTCAGCAACAGTAAGGTTGCTAGGTATCTACAGAGAGCAGATACAGATGGAGAGAAGAAACAAAGGGGCCCAGAGGCAATCCATTGGCAGAAAGTGTGGGAAGAAACAGAGTGTGGTTGCTGTTACTGAAGAGCCATATTTGTGGGAGATCTGCGCAGCAAGTATTGACAGTGATGAGTACCAGGAGAGAGGTCATTTCAGAACAGTGTCAGCAGTACAAGAAATTTAAAACACCACAAGATTCACCATGTGCCCGAGGATTTGAAGATGCTGAGGAACAGGATTTCTGGTACTCAGAGGTTACAAACCCACCAAATGAAGATTTTGACTCCCTGATTTCACAGACCACAATACAAATTCTAGTTTGCTGACATGATGATTCATAACAAGGAAGTTTAATTTATTTTGGATACACAAAATACAGTATCCATTCATTTAAATTTCTACCATGAGCTTCTTCAACCATGTAATATTCAGTTTCTTTATTCATGGAACAGGATCAGAAGGCAGATGAGTACTACTCTTTGCTATAAGGAGAAAGTGATTACTGTTCTGAAGAAGTCATATCAGACTTGAAACATCAACTCTGTTTCTCTTTCTACAGATGCTGCCAGACCTGCTGAGTTTCTTAAGCATTCTCTGTAGTTGTGTAAGAGGTTACTGTTACTGTATGCATCATTTCTCATCATCATTACTTCCTGCTAAACAAAAACGTATTATCTTGAATCTTCTTTATTCAGCAAAGGAAACCAACATTGCTCCATTACACTGTGAACCAGCCATTATTGACAAAGCCCACTTCCCAGGACCATAGATGAACTTTATAAACACTTCATTTTGTGAGGTCAGTCCAGGGACCGAGCATGAAGGTAACAAGCTGCAAGATGATGTGCTCGCCCTGCGGATACTCTTTGAGGAGGGAGTGCATGGCAATGAAATGCTACTAACTCT
>NW_025967426.1:0-3284 GCF_021869965.1 Rhincodon typus
TTGTCATGTCCACTAACAGAATAATAAATCCAATAGAATGATGGCCATGACCAATAATCCAAACTGGTAAGAGATAGTAGGAACTGCTGATGCTGGAGTCTGAGATAACAAGGTGTAGAGCTGGATGAACACAGCAGGCCAGGCAGCATCAGAGGAGCAGGAAAGCTGACGTTTCGGGTCTGGACCCTTCTTCAGAAAACCTTCAAGCATCATTCAATATCGAGATTGCTCTGAAAGAATGTTCAAACCATGCAAGATTGGTGCAAACTGAGAGAAGATTAATAGAGCTATTGATTGGAGACAAAGCTAAGACAAAAAGGCTAGCTCTACTGCATAGGCAGCTGATCTCCCAGGTTACCAAGGCCATTGAAAAGGTGCTCTAGAGGCAAAGTTCATAATGAAAAAGGCATTGGAGACAATGATGGAAGTTACAGTTGCCAACTACTTCTGTCACTCTCTGTTCAAATAGGCTACAACTGCACAAACTCCAAGAACATGGAAATGCAGGATCACACCAACCAACTGAATGACAAAATTCTTTTTGCTCATCTGGAAAAGGACAGCATGGAAACTCCAGAAGAAACCACCATGGAAAGTGTCATACTGCTCAAATGAACCAATACACAAGACAATCATGAATGCAGTATCTGCTTCAACTGAGGAGGCTGGTGACCCTGAAGAGTCCAATGAATGCCAGCCTACTGACCAGCCTGTTTCTCTAGGTGAAGTGACAAAGTCTCCAGGCTTTCACACTTCACCACAAATACTCAAAAAATATGTTTAGCTTACTTGACAATATAGCATACTGTACCACACTTGTCTAATGACAACCGCTAAGAAGATAAAGAACATTTCTGGAGGCTTTCTAGACACTAATCCCAAGATTTTTAATTGCCCCACCTGGCTAAGCCATGACAAGATTTGAAAAAATTGAAAAATAAAGACATCGTTCAGATATTTATATTAACACTGTCTTATCACTTTTAACATAGAACACATTTGTATGAAAATTGAATTATATGGGGGAATCCTCAGTTATCCCAAAGCTCCATTTAACACAAGTTTGGGGGTTGGATCCCTGAGACTTATTGTACTTTTACTGTAATCACTCCACAATTGGTGGTCCCCATCAGATGCAAATGTCCTAACATACTGGCAATGAATCCACTACCAACACTTCCTACCTGGCTGGCTCTATTGCACAATACCCAAATCCCAGTCTCCACAATTTTCTTGGAGTCGAGCCAATGTTTTGAGGACTTGTGGTCTACAGCCCCTCCGAGGAGTCTAGAAGAGGGTACCATTGAAAGATAACTTCAAGAGTTCTTACCTATGCTCCCCCCATCCAACTGATACTGCCCACTCACACCCAATGGATGCTCAAACAATACACGGCAAAAAATATCTTCCCACTTACCCACAAAGATCTCTCTATCCTCCATGTCAGCCCATGCCCATTCACTGTCCCTCCTTTGGTCCCTCATAGCCTCCATGTCAACTCATAACATTCCCATGACTATTCATCCTGTATTCATAAACACTGTACAGAACCACAAGCCTTGTACTATCAGTAGTATGTATGCAAGGGTTTTATGAAAATACAATTCATTCATAATTTTCTTTAAAAGTCACCCAACAAAGGGGGCAAACAATTCTAAACTTTAAAATACCAGTAGCAGAAACTGCAAGTGCTTGACATCCCTTTAACTTGTGCAAATATACATTTGACAAATAAATATGAGAAAATACTGTTAATCAAGTAACTTTTTTCCTTGTGTGCACTTGTTTCAATGGATATCTTGGCTCTTTGCTGTTTCTCTCCATAGTTTCTGCCACTAGTTCCAGAGTATTTCCAGCATCATCCAATTTTTGTTTCTAATTTCCAGCATCCACAGTATTATGCTTTTTGGGCAGAAATTGCTAGATGCCCAACCAACTCGACATTGTAATCTGTTTGCAATGGCTCCCTTTGCTATTGTTCACATAGAACTTGTTAAGTTCAGAAATTATTAATTTTTTTCTTACATTAGTAATGCCCTAAACAAGCAGTTGAGCTGATTTATGTTTTGGTATCCTTGGGACAATCCACAGTTCCCATAATGAGACGATCAAAAAGGGGGTGCTTTTGGGCATTTCTGGTTCGTGGTTTATTACAAATTGGTCCATCTCTCTTTTACTAATATATCAAAATAGGCGATCCAAGTGTATTGGTCCATCAAAACGGACTGTCTCTCATAAAGGTCCATAGAAATAGGACCTCTCCTCACATCAAGATAAGCTTTTCTGCCTAATTAGTCCAACAGGATAGGCCCAACAATTTACTGATCCAGCAAGAAAATGTTACTCAATTCCCATTAATCCATTAAAATAGACCTTCCCTTCATTTGTTGCTCCACCAAAATAGTTGCCATAAGTTCTCGCCTGCTATTAGTTCATCACAAATAGGCTCTCATATTCCATTGGTCCATCAAGATGATCCTCTAATCTTACTGGTCCAGATAAATAGGCCCTTCAATCGATTGGTCTTCCAGTTTTCAATCTAATTGCGTCTTTAAAATAGATCCTTTAATCCTATTGGTCCATAGAAACAAACCCTTCAATTCTACTGGTTGATGATATTTGACACTTCAATCCTATTGGTGCATAAAATAAACCCCTCAGCCCTATTGGTCAATAGGGCGGTGTAGTTTACTCCTATTGGTGCATAAAAACAGACCACCAACTCTATTGGTCTATAAACGTAGACGGCCAACACTAATACCTCAAAAAAAATTTCTTTGTTCCTATTGGGCCATAAAAATAGTCTCCTCAATCCTATTGGTCTATAAACATAGATCTCTAATCCTATTGGTCCCTAAGGATACAGCTCCCTTACTCCTATTGGTTAATAAAATGGACCCTCAATATCATTGGTAGATCACCATAGCCCCGCCCTTAAACTGTCAAAACCTCGAACGTAGACTTTGCGACTTTTTTACAGTTTACGGCGGTGCCGGTGAGTGGCTGCTGGGGCCTGGTGAGAGCGGAGCTGGCGCTGACCTTAGAGCCTGCGGCCGGGATTCGGGTTTCCGAGACCGGGGGAATGTGAGAGGCCGCCCCGGGGGCAGTGAAGAAGACAGTGGGCAATGATCGCGGGTTAACGGGGCAAGAAGGAGATCGGCTGCTCGAGGAGCTTCCTGAGGCCCAGCCTGAAGGAAGGAGGCAGGGCGGCGGCGGCCCCAATCCACATCACTCCCTCACACCCACACCTACATCCTCCCCTTCTCCATCCTCTTCCTACCCCC
>NW_025967426.1:3384-25000 GCF_021869965.1 Rhincodon typus
CCCCCCCCCCCCCCCCCCCCCCCCCCCCCCCCCCCCCCACCGCGGCCATGACTTTGTTCAGGCTCACCACCCAGGCCTACTGCAAGATGCTGCTACACGCCGCCAAGTACCCGCACTGCGCCGTCAACGGCATCCTGGTGGCCGAGAAACACAAAAGGAAGGACGGCCAGCCCGTCCTCTTCGTGGACTGCGTCCCCCTCTTCCATGGCACCCTGGCTCTCGCACCCATGCTGGAGGTGGCCTTGACTCTGGTAAGAGGCGGGGAGAACGGCGCGTTCAGAGGGAAGGTGCTGGAAATTCCTCGGCAGGTCTGGCAGCATCTTGAGTCCTCAGCGAACCTTTTCTGGCTTTTTTTGTACCGAAGGGAGGTTACTCCCAGAGTCTGAAGTACTTTTTTTGAGAGAGGGCGAGAGGAAGGTGAAGCTTTCTTTTGGCACTCAAAAATGCTACTTTTTTTTCTTTTACTGTCCTCTCCATTCAAAATGTTAAGCGATCTTTGCCTCCCTTCAGCATTTTCCATAAACCTATGAATAATCCCGAATCTTCTAAACGCCAGTGTCACTGCTAGGATTTCATGTGTACGCGTTTCCAATTTGTTTCTTGCTCGACTCTCTTTGATTTGTTGTACGGGATGTGTTTAAGTGCTGGCGGGGATGTAATCGGGTCTTATCTAAACGCAAGTCTTTGTAATTATATACAGTTTCTAGACAGATAGTTTCTGTTTAGTGAGTGTGTTTTTGAGTTCTTTCATATTCTTGACAACAATACCTGGAGGTCTTGGGACAGTGTGTCCTGTACCTGCCTCTCAGCCAGAAACTCCAAGTTCAAGTCCTGTGATGGACTTTGGTCACAGTTTTTTTCTTCTATAAAGCAGCCAAACAGGTTGTCAACCTGTAAATTCTCCCAACAAATGCACATAGCCCACAGAGAGAAATGTTGGCACTTCTGTCCTTATCCATAGCTCTACTTTGCAAAATGCATGTAAAAGTACTTGTTACTGTCACAAAATTTTTAAAAAACTGCAGATGTTGAAGATCCGAAATATACAAAAACAGAAATTGATGGAGGAACTCAGCAGGTGTGGTACCAGCTGTAACGAGAACATTTTGAGTTCAGTAACCTTCAGATGGGCTCAAACTCTTTACAAAATAAAAACCAAAAGAACTGCGGATGCTGTAAATCAGGAACAAAAACAAAGTTGCTGGAAAAGCTCAGCAGGTCTGGCAGCATCTGTAGAGGAGAAAACAGAGTTAACGTTTCGGGTCCGGTGACCCTTCCTCAGAACTGACTCTTTACAGATGTACCCAATCTGCTGAGTTTCTCCAGAAATTTCTGTTTTTCTTTGTTACTGTAGCAACACAGGCTCCCTGAGGATCTGAAAAACTACTCTACCTTCACTGGTTGTCCTAGATGTGAAGAAGACGTATCTGCTTGCAGGAGAATCTAAAACTAGGAGTCACCCATTTAAAACAGAAATGGGATGTTATTTTTGAGGATTGAGAGTCTTTGGAACTCTTTCTAATGGTCTGGTGGAAGCAGAGTCCTTTAAAATTTTAAAGTCAGAGGTGGATCGATTCTTGTTAAGTAAGGACGGGAACAGCTATCGGGGATAGATGGGAATGCAGATTTGAGGTTACAAATCAGATTAGCAATGATCTTATTGAATGATGGAGCTGAATGGCCTATCCCTAGTCATGATTTATAGGTTCATAAATAACTTATTTCTGCCTCATCTACACACTACCACTTGGCAATGTAACCAGCAAACATGACATTGCTTCCATTTTCTGCTGACAAGTTCTAATTACATCCCAATTCCATTTGAAAATAATCACTTAACAGTTAAGTCTTGAATGAGTAGCGACCTCCTTCACATGGCCATCGGAATGACCGAAGCCATCGACTCTGATTTCTGGCGAAGGAAAGAGGGATGACTGTCAAAGCTCATGATTTAAGGAGTCATCTGAGCAGTGAATTCAAATCTTCAGACATTCTCAACTAAATGTCGAAGTTAGGATTTTGGGCCCAAACTTGGGCCACTCCTAATTAATCCTTGCTGCACTGATACCTTGGAGTCAGAGTTGCACAGCACTGAAACAGACCCTTCAGTCCAACTTGTCCATGCTGACCAGATATCCTCAATTAATCTGGTACCATTTGACCCATATTCCTCTAAACCCTTCCTATTCATGTATTCATCCAGATGCGTTTTAAATGTTTTAATTGTACCAGCTGCCTCCATGTCCCCTGGCAGCTCATTCCATACACACACCACCTTCTGCATGAAAAGGTTGCCCCTTAGGTCCCTTTTAATTCTTTCCTCTCTCGCCTTAAACCTATGCCTCTAGTTTTGGACTCCCCTACCCTGAGGAAAAAGGCCATGGCTATTCACCCTATCCTTGCCCCTCATGATTTTATAAAGTCACTCCTCAGCCTCTGACACTTTGGGGAAAATAGCCCCAGCCTATCTAGCCTCTCCGTATAGCTCTATAGCTCAAATCCTCCAACCCCGGCAAAATTCTTGTAAATATTTTCTGCACCCTTTCAAGTCCCACAATATCTTTCCTATAGCAAGGAGACTAGAATTGAATACAGTACTCCAAAAGTGACCTAACCAACATCCTGTACAGTCACAATATGACATCCCAGCTCTGTAGGCAATATCGATAAAGGCAAGTGTACCAAATGCCATCTTCACTCCCCTGTCTACCTGTGACTCCACCATGAACTATGAACTTGCACTGCAAGGTCTCTTTGTTCGGCAACGCACTTCAGGACCCTACCATTAAGTGTATAAGTCCTGCCCTGATTTGTCTTACCAAAATGCAACACCCCACATTTTGTGACAACTTGGCACCTTTTAAAGATAGTGAATTTTTAACAGGATGATAGGTCTCCTCTACTGCTGAGCAACTTCACTAATGTTGAAAATGTCAGAAGTCGCATGACACCAGGTTAAAATCCAACTGGTTTATTTGAAATCGCAAGCTTTTGGAGCACAACTTCTTCATCAGGTGCTGTAAGAGAGAAGAGCACACAGACCAAGTTTTTATAGGAAGAAATCAAAAGATCATACAACTAGTGTGAGTGTCGGATAATAACTCTCTGCAGGTGACCAAGAGTGTTAGACCATGGGTAAAGTGTCAACAGCTGAATAACCAGCAAAGGGATGACCTGTCATCCAATTAAGTGAGGCAGAGATTATTACAAAAAATTAAAAATAAGGTCGTGCTGGAGACAAACTAAATGGCTGGAGTAACAATAAGAAATACGGCTGCATGCTGAGAGTCTAACCAATGTAATAAGTAATTTAAAACTGTGCAAACTAATTAAGGTAGAGAGATCAGAATTTATCAAGGTAATGCTGTCAAAACAGGACAGTAAGGAAGATTTTACAGTTACAGAACAGTGCAGTCAAGGACATTCAGCCTCCAATCTTTGGGTAAGCATCCTCCAAGGCAGACTTTGAGATACACAACAATGCAGAATGCTGAGCAGAAACTGATAGCCAAGTTCTGTACCCGTGAAGATGGCTGAATCGTGATTTTTGAATTCCTGTCGTGCTGCATGTGACCCCACCACGTTATTCTGTATCTGTAAAATCTTCCTTACTGTCCTGCTTGCATCACCTTGATAAATTCTGATCTCTCTACCTTAATTAGTTTGTACAGTTTTGTATTACTTATTACTCTGGTTAGACCCTTGGCATGCAACTCCTATACCTATCATGTTATTTTAGTCATTTGGTTTGTCTCCAGCACCACCTTATTTTTAGCTTTTTGCAATTATCTCTTTGCCTTGCTTAATCAGATTATAGGTCATCCCTTTGCTAGTTAGTCAGCTGTTGATGCTTTACTCATTGTCTAACACTCTTGGTCACCTGCAGAGACTTATTATCTGACTTTCCACTCACGCTAGTTGTATGATCTTTTCATCTCTGTCCACAAACTCTCCCTGTGTGCTCTTCTGTCTCTCTGCACCTGACGAAGGAGTTGTGCTCTGAAAGCTTGCAATTTCAAATAAATCAGTTGGATTATAACCTGGTGTCATGTGACTTCTGACTTTGTCCATACCAGTCTAACACTGGTACCTCCACGTCATGGTTAACAGTGAAAATATGGAGTCTTATTCCTCTACCTTTCAATTATTGGACATTTTCCTCTAGCGTTCTTAATCCCATCTTCCTTTCCACTGTATAACCTCAGCAAGATTTCTGCAGAAGGGTCCATACCCGAAACGTCAGCTTTCCTGCTCCTCTGATGCTGCTTGGCCTGCTGTGTTCATCCAGCTCTACACCTTGTTGTCTCAAAATTTCTTCAATTTGATTTGGTTACAATATGATTACTTGACCTGTTCCCCAGATTTCCTGTAGAGGGCAATGCACTGTTCCCAATTTCTGACTTCTGCAAGTTGCAGTTAATAAAACTCGCAATCAGAGGGTGCATGGAAAGAACCAGTGATCTTCAATCACTGCTGACCACAACATCCAGATTTCATCTGGCGCTTATCAAACTGTCAAACATGGTTCACAGATGAGCTTTAGACCCTATGTCACCTTCAGCTGCAAATTCACTTATTTCCATGTATTTCATACTCCCATCTGTTTTCTTCCCCTTTCTTGCCACCCTACACATTACGTCAGTTGTCATGTGTAGTAACACCTAATACTGGGTACTCGTCTTGTTACCAGTTGTCTAGATATCCATTCTTTCCACATTAAGCCCCACATGATGCTCAACACACTATTTGTAATCCCTCTTTACCTCTTTAAATAACATTATTGCTTGACACCACCCTTACCTGTATACCGTTGCCCACCTGGACATCTTTTTTCAGCTGTTCCCACCTGGGCATCTCACTGTCCTCCTCTTCCTGATGTTTGAAGGCAGACTTCTGATGGTTTTGTCTGAGTTTTCATATTTTATGGAATTCTCTCTTAATTCCTTTGTTCTCCAATCCATTGTAGACTTTTTTCAAACATTGTTAGTTTCCTTTATTGGTCTTGCTTTGACTTTTATCAAAACTGTCCTATGGTTAATATTCATGCTCCTTTTTTTTATTTTGTAAAATGCTTTGAAAATTTTTGCAAAGTGTTACAAATGCATGTTGTAAAATGAGCTAAACTATTGTTAGCAGTGCTGATTAAGATTAATCATAGAATCCCTAGATGTGGAAGCAGGCCATTTGGCCTATCAAGTCCACACTGACCCTCTGAAGAGCATCCTGCCGAGACCCACCCCGTTCTCTACCTAGACACTATGGGTAATTTGGCAAAACCAGTCCACCTAACCTACACGTCTTTGGGCTGTGGGAGGCAACCAGAGCACCCAGAGGAAACCTATGCAGACATGGGGAGAATGTGCAATCTCCACAAAGATTCCAGCCTTGGGCGACTGGAATCGAACCTGGGTCCCTGGCGCTGTGAGGCAGCAGTGCTAACCACTGAGCCACCGTGCTGCTCTGAAAATCCAACACCCCATTTAAGCAGGGCTGATAAAGCTTTTATTTGTATAGTGTCTTACTGCAAATGCTGGATATTAAGAGTACTTCTCTTTTGAAAGCCATTGGTTTTTTAAAATCATCTTTTTGATGAGTGTGTCACTAGGTCAGCATCTGTTGTACATCCTTAATTGTCTTGGTGAGCTGCTTTCTGGAACCACTGATGGTGAGCGACACTTTCAGTGCTGTTGGGTAGGGAGTTCCAGAATTTTGACCCTGGAACAGTGGCATACTTCCAAGTCAGGATGGTGTGTGGCTTAGAAGAGAACTTGCAGGTGAAGGTGCTCCTGTACATCTGCCTTCTATTGGTTGAGGCCATGGGTTTGGGAAATTCTGTTGGAAGGACCTTTAGTTATTGCAACTCACCTTGTAAATGATGTACGGTCTGCTGCTTTGGTAAAGGGAGTGAATGTTGGAGTTGGTGCATGGGCTCCCAATCAAATAAATTGCTTTGTCCAGGATATTGTCAAGTTTATTGAAGCTTTGCTCATCAGATAGTTAAGAATATTCTATCACAGTCTTGACTTGTGCATTTTAACATGATGTTGTGATAAAGTACATCATGGGTAGTCTAGTCCAGAAAATAAATTGAATTGATTTTGGCAGCCACACAGTAGATTAGCTGGCTGAGTTGGGGTCGGTGGGA
Source organism: Rhincodon typus (assembly GCF_021869965.1). Taxonomy (NCBI): domain Eukaryota; kingdom Metazoa; phylum Chordata; class Chondrichthyes; order Orectolobiformes; family Rhincodontidae; genus Rhincodon; species Rhincodon typus. Next base: position 9,530 of record NW_025967426.1, read on the forward strand.
GGAGGCATAGGGTCTGTGTTGTGGTGCTTTCACAGATCACTCTGGAGGGAAGTTGATATGGCAATGTGCACTTTTACATGTTGTAGCCAGGAGCTGTGGTGTGACAGATTAGGAATCTCTCTCCTGCTGTTACTGCCTGTCATTCATATCTGTTGGTACATGCAACTGGGAATTATTCTGAATGGAAGGACGTACAAGATGCAGTCCCACAGTGAGCTGGGCTTAACCAGCTATGATGAATTTACATCGAATAGGGATGTGGGCAGAAATTTCCCAGATGCAATCTTAATACAGATAACTATATTTTTATATTTTGGAAATACAGGACAGCCAAAGAAATATAGGATAAGCAGGGAAATTATTCTTCTCTTTAACTAGTATTGAGACTTATTGGCTTAATGTTAAATTGCAAAAGACAGAATGTAGGTCCAAAAATACCATCCTCAATTGAACAATGCCAAAGCCATTGAATTCTGTACAATTTTGGTACTTGCTCTTTAAGAATGATATGGCTGAGCTAAGCAAGGTGCCGTGAAGAATTAATGTATAAGGAAGCTGAGACAAAATGTGTTCACTGCGTTGGATTTCTCGGTGAAGCAGAGGTTGGGAGGTGGTTCAAGATTTTCAAATGAATAGACTCTGATGTCAAGGGCCAGTTGGTACCAACTGCTGTTAAGCAACGCACCTGAGGGGAAATGACTAAGGTGAGAACAGGTTTACTTAGGTAGGTTGGATGGGTGGCAGGGGAAGATCTGCTTTAGGGAAAATATTGCGGAGGAAAGTTGCTGGGACAATACTTTTTTGTAAATAACAAAGTTCGGCAAGTTTCTTTGGATGAGAATTTCCATAAGCTGCAGATGCTGGGACTCAAAGGGTCTTCTAATCACTCTTTATTGATTACGTGGAAACTGGAAGATGACTTGGGTTTCGAGAAATGTAATGTAATGGAGGAGCATATTCCATTGACTGGCTCATTCCTCTTTGTAGAGAGATGTCATTCCCTCAGAACTTTGAGGTGACAATAACATGTTTTTGTTACAGCTGTTTAATCTCCCTGATAACTCCATCTGTTCAGACAGCCCCATAATCATGGTCTTTTGCAATGTGCTCTGTCATGTGTACCCTCTGTTAGTTTTTCTTGTATGGCTCATGCAAACCTAGCTAGATACTTGAAAATCCTGTTGAGACTCGTTGCCATGTTTAAGCGTCAATGCTAATGTTCCTGCTACTCCAGCTAATTTACGTTCAAATGTAACACCCAATCCTCCTGTCCTTTGGGAGGATCCTAAACTGTTCAGGTACATAGTTTTTTCTACATCTTGCTACTGTTTACTCTCAGCCACTGCGGTAAATAGCTTGTGCTGATTCATTTTTCGTTCTTGCCAGAACAGAACCTTCCTCACTCCACTTCCTGTTTGATGACCCTTTTCTTACTGTACACAGTTGCCTCTTTGATCTTTCCACTTGAAATTCTGTCAAAACGATCACAATCCATCACTGACTGCCCAGGTTTGTTTTTTTTGAGTAATGCCCCCATTCTCCAACAAAACACTTTTGCCTTAGAAGGCAGCTGTCCTGTCCCCCAACACCATCAAATGTTGTACATTTTCCCACTCCACCTCTATTTTAGTCTTTTCAGGCATTCAGTTACATTGTGGCTGACCTGTCTTAATCGCTTCTATGCACCTTGGTTCCATCACCCTTGATATCCTTCTCTAGCGCTGCTCAAGCCCTGACCTTCATTTTCCAGAGTCCAAGCAAGCATTCACTATTGCCTCAATAGCAGAACTAGCATTCCTGTACCATTTTGCATTCAGTCCTAATTTCTGCACTGGTCATAGTGCTAAGTTTGCAACAACCAAAGTAGCATTTGATCCTGTGCAATTGTCACTGCCTTTCAGTCTCTTATCAGCTATTCCTCTGTTGCATTTGAGATTGTTGGGATAACCCATCCATTTCTTCCATTTCTCTTCTGCAGTCCCGTCTCCACTGCACCACTTTTATCCTCAAGTATTCCAAAACAGCAATGTTTTCTGCTTGTCTGGTCATGAAAGTGTGCTTTCCCTTACTGACTCATTCTGGTCTCTATTTAAAAGCCTCGAGGTTTGATAGGATTTCCTCTGATAAATGGGCATGTCAATGATTTGTGAAGTGTAATGTATGATGTAAGATACCACAGTTTTTTTTTCTTTCACAACTGCCAGTACTGTGCAGAGAGTTGTTTTCTAAATTCTTTTTATTCATTTTGCTTTCAGGTTGACTCTTGGTGCAAAGAAAATAACTACGTAATAGCAGGATATTATCAGGCAAATGAGCGTATGATGGACACCAGGTATAAATGTTTTGATGGATGTGGAGTGAGCTATATTGTACCAACAAATTTTAAAAGTTTTAAGCTTGAGTTTTAACTAAAATGTTGTCAGATCTTCATGTTTCCCTGCATATTACCCTCCTTGATTATGGAGGATGGGCGATCAGTTCCTGTGAATAAGATTCAACAATTAATGTACCTGAGATGTACAAAAACAACATGCTCAGTTTGGTTTCCTGTTTGTTCCTAGATTATGTAGTCAAGAGGTGGGGGAGATGATTCAGAAGCTCAATAGTTTTTAAAAAAAAAAACTATATCCCATGAGCTTAGCATGCACTACTTGAGTCACTGTTTGTTCCTTCATTTTTGTTTTGAGTTGCAGGTGCTTGAAGGGTTATGTAACTTTGCCACAGTTCATACTTTGTAATACTTGAAGTACCTGTCGTTACAATACGTTGACTGATAAAGCAGGAATGATTCCTGGGCTGGGTGCTAGCAATTTGCAGGAAGCAGTGAAGTGGAGAGGTTACAAAAGTAATAGGTGTCTTTTGGCATTTTTAACGGGCAGTGCTCTACATGGTAGGAACTTGGGGTGGATTAAGGATCTCCCAAACTTTGCTAATGTTTCTGCAGTTTCATGTACAGCCTTTGCTTGTTCTGACAGGCAGCTGCCCAATATTTAGTTACACAAAAGGTTTGTTACGGAGAATGTTGTAATTAATGCCAAACCAGAGGAACACATGCTTATTGTGTGATCCAAGTATTCAGGGTTTTTGTGTCGGTAAACTGAGCCCAGCTTTTTAATGTTCTAAAGGGCTAGATGTGGACCAGGACCAGACGTGTGCTGGAGTTGGCTCCTGTGACTATTATTTAACAATCACTGAACCAATTCAGTTGTTTGCTCAGTGGTGTTGTCAAAGGCCTGAGACCAACTTGTATTTCTGTTATGAGCTTTATTAAACCATTTTTTTAAAATGGTTGACATGCTAAAATATTACTGTCTGAGAAATGAGTCTTAATGGGATGTGAGAAATACTTGAGTAGCCCTCAGCATGACACCATACATTGCATGTTTTGTATCAGATGTTTTGATTGTGGTATAATTCTGAAGGCTTCATCCTACAATGAAACCACTGCTGCATTTGCACTCAGCAACGTTTAATCCAAGTGTTCTTTTTGTGCCTTCATTATCAATGTAAATGTTTTAGCCTTTCACCCTGTTCTCCAATGTAAGGCTCAGTATTGTCCCTGTTTCTTTATAGATTTGTCTTGTACACCTCCTGCACAGGCTGCTTGCCCAGAATATAGGTGGGAGGCATAAAAAAATTGGGAGGATGTGACAAATAGTCACACTGTTTTTGACGTCTGAACTTAAAGACTTAAGTGGCTTAGCAGTTTATTGATCTTCCCTCTTTGGGACTGTGCTTCAAACCATTGCCTCCTCTGAGGATCTTATTGTGAAATAGGTTCCTAGTAGGTACAGATCCACAGTCGGAGATCCGGCTGCACCCTTGGCAGTTTACTCTGGTTAAATCAATTTATGAAATGGGAATAATCGCATTGCTACAAGACTGAATTTTGGAATAGTTTGACATGAGTATTCAATAGTGCCAATGAGTGTCCAGTATTTCTGGCCCCAACAGTGATGCCTTGTACATTACTGACCCCAGTTTCAAAAACCCTGCAGTATTTGTCAGGCTGATGGGTTTTGTTGTAATCTCCTTTTCATTTTTGTTTGCAGTCCAAACCAGGTTGCTGAAAAGGTTGCCTCTCGGATTGCAGAAAACTTCAGCGATGCTGCCCTAATCATGGTACAGTATTGTGCGAACTCTAGTATGTCTTCCTGCATAAGTCACACAGGACTTGTTAGTTCAGTGTGTTTACTTTCAAGACAGTTATTTAAATTTCAGTTATGGGATACTGTTCTTTGAAAAGTATTCAAATTTGGATTGAAGTTCTGCTTTTGAACTTGATCATATTTGAAACACAACCTCTGGATTTCATTTCCACTCTGGTAGATCTTCATGGGCACTGGGGCAGGGTATTAAATTACTGCAAGCACTTGCAGCTCAGCAAGTCTAAGCGCTTTCAATAGACAGTGAGCTGGTATTAGAGAAGTGAGAACTAAGGTTTCATCCATTTCAAATGTGATTCTACAGGGTTGTCTGTAATATTGACGTCTTGTCCTTTTTTTTAAATAGGTGGACAATCACAAATTTACTATGGAGTGTGAAGAACAATCGATTATAGTGTATGAGCACCATGAAAATAAATGGCGATGCAAAGACCCAAACATGTGAGTTTTTTTTCCTGCCAGTAAAACAGATTAGAGCATGGAACTTGTTTTGGACAATTTATTGTTACACACGGTAGGTTTTTTGTGCTTGGTTTACAGTCAGCAGTGGCTTAGTGAGAGCATTCTTTGAATCAGAATGTTTTAAGTCCTATCTACAGACTTGAGCAGAAAATCTGAAGCATTGCAATGTCCAATAACATTTTATACTGAAGGGTATACGGCCCCTCAAATTGGTGTTCTCTAAAGAACGCCAGAATTCAGAGTTCAGCCAGTGTCCTGGCCCTATTTATATCTTCACTAACATGACTTAAAGAGAATTTAGTATGTGATTTTACCATTGCTATTTGTGGGATCCTTACGTGCAAATCGGCTGCCAATTTTTCCCACATTGTCACTGCACTTAAAATATACCTCATGGCTGTGAAATGAGTTGAGATGTCTGAGGTTGTGAATGGAGCTTGTTTGAATGCAAGCTCTCTTTCTATTCCTTAGAAGTGAAAGCTAATGGATCACTTCTAGTATAGATATGAATAGTTTACACAGAATAAGCACATGTACAATTTATCCTTGTGCATTCTGCAGAACAGCCACTTGAAGAAATCGGGGAAACAGCCTGAATTAAATTATCAGTGGAAATTGATAATCAAATAATTTATAAAATTATGATCTAGGATTTGCTAACTAGAATGTTTGCTGCTAACTTGAATAAGTCAGTGCCTGCCTCTAGAAAAAAATCGTAGGTGCATCTGCTCCTGTTCAGAATTCTAGGGATCAAGTAATTTCTCTTTGAATTTTCTGGATTATAGAATGCCCTAACCACAAATGGGTGAGCTGGAAAGCACTGTACATCTAAATATTTACCTGAACCATTAAATGATTAAATGTTACATATCACAAATCAAAAAAAAGTTTAAAATAACAACAAAAGTCCTGAAAATGCTCAGTGGGTTTGCAGCATCTATGGAAAAAGAAACTTAACTTTTCAGGTCTTTGATCTTTCAGAATTGGACAAAGATGCATATGTTGAGCAAGGGATGGGTAGCACAAGGATGAGAGATGGGAGAGATTCCATGACACACAAGCTAGCCTTCTAGGCTAAAGGTGATGGGGTATGAAAAGAAACAAAGGTGTGCCTGGAGCAGGTGTGCTGCTGACTGGAACCAAAACAAATGAAAGACACAAACAAGCCATTCTGCTCTGCAGAATGCTACCGTTTGCTCTACAAACCTGACCATGAGTTTTTGGGTATTTTGATTTTCTATTGTGCTCTTAGAATTAGAATTAGGTTTATTGTCACATGTACTCATGTGAGTACAGTGAAAAGTTTACAAGCCGTCACTTGCAGCAGCATCTTAGGTACAAATGTACCTAGGTACAGATTCTTAAGTACAAATTCTTAGGAAAAAGTTAGATAAATAAGTAAAAAGCCTACCATTACAGACCTTTTGCAGCATTTTTAGCTACAAAGTACAAAATCATAGGAATAAATTAGACAGAAATAAAGTTCAGAATAACAGTCCTTCAAACCCAGGAGTCCGCTCTGGATTCACCTAGAGGCTGGGATCAGCACTGAGGCCAAAATGTGGCTTTCAGAATTTCAGACCATAATCTCAGCCCCATTTGTTTCCTGTTCCTTTGTTCCTTTGATATTTTTTTCCCTGCTTTCCGCCAGCAACACAGTAGTAATAAGCACTTTTTGTTTGTTTTTTCTTCATGATCTTCATTCCCTTTAGGTGTAGGGAACTATGTCTCCTGTCTTCCACCCTATCACTGACCTTCCTTTTAATCCTCTTTACACCCACACCTTTTAAAGTGTTACATTTCTACTTTTCCAGCTTCTAAAAGGATCACATACCTGAATTGTTAACTACATCTTTCTCGACAAATATTGTCTAATCTGACGACTAACTGTTTCCATCCATTTTATATCAGATGTCTGGCATCCACTATTTACTTTTTGATAATGGAACATTTTTACTGATCCAAATACAATATCTTCCACATTTCTGTGACTGAAGTACTGTACTAAAACAATGCTGTGGGTGCACTCAATTTCCAAGGAACAGATCTTCCCAAATAATGGGTTTCTGGACCGAAGAGATTTACCTTGAGGGCCTCTGAATTTACTCTCCTGCTGCCTTCATTTTTGTCAAGGTTACTTTTAGGTTTTTTAAAAGAAAAGCCTTTATTGTCTATGCTCAATAACACTGGAAGATGCATTTGGTCAAACATAGTATTATGTAAGTTTCTAGCCGTGTCCTAATCTTAATTCGCCACATGCAAGATTACACCTTCGGTTTCATAAAAACAATTGCAAGAGTATATGGAGAAATCCATGCTCATTTCAATCATTTGCAGAAATAAACTCGTGATATGGTTTCTGTAGTGAACACTTTTTTTTAAAACAAATAAGCAGGATATACTGCTTGAAGTAACAAGTAAAGTATTAAGCACTGACCTTCATGTGGTGGATGTTTCTAATTTCGAAAATAGAATGTCTAAGATGAGAATGAGTGGAGAAGCTGTTTAGCATTTGTCTCTTTAAATGGAAAGTAGTTGAAGGTAAACAGATTTTTTTATTTAAAGGCTGAAAGTATCTTTCAATGCATGAAAGAAGCAGAAGGCAACATTTTTGTTGAATTTGGTTTAATTGAATCTGACAACTGTTGGATCCTGAAAACCTATCTCTGTCAGATGTTGTAAACCACTATCAATCTCCAACAATTTAAAAATTCTATGGAATTTTTAACTGGTGTTTGAGTTCTTTATTTTGGGAATTTTTTTTTTCTTTCAATAAAAGGAATTTTCTTCCATGTTTTGAAGGGAAGAAAATTGGTTAGTACTTGGACATTTTAATTTGAATTTTGACTCTATGAAGAGGGAAACACCTTCTTCAGGGATAACAGGATTGTAAGTAGATATTCCCCATCACCCATTGTTGATACCACCTGCAATGAATCTTGCACTTCCAACTTGTCATGTTTTGTGTGCATTTGATTTTATTTTTCCTTTTGCAGTGATTTTTGTGAAGATTGGTCAGAGGTACAGCGAATCACAAACTGTCTCCTGGATGGTAAATCCTATGACTCCTTAGTGGATTTTGATAACCACATGGATGATCTCAGGAATGACTGGACAAATCCAGAGATTAACAAAGCTGTTCTTCACCTCTGCTGAGACAGCTTTCTAAGAATGTTCTGGGCATTTTTTTGATAGCTGGGGACCTGCAGCCGCTTCTGACTGCAAAGAGTGACCCTTAATGAATGTGAAACCTGATGAGTGCTGATACTAAAGAATGGAAACAATAAGCACACCAGCTTACTGTGCTAAGAGATAAGATTTATGCCTTCTGATAATTGAGCCATGGATCTCTTGGTATTCACAACAGGACAATAAGTTTGATGAAATCACATTTTTTAGTTAAATAGTTTCAGTCATAAATCAAACTTTGGGTATTTCAAAAGGAGACAAGTGAATTATGTGTAATTTTTTAACACTTGCACCCTCAACATTTTTGTCTGTTTAAAATGAAATACTTTTAGAATATTTGATTAAATGAAAGTTTAAACTTCTCGACTGAATATCCTGCAGCATGTTTGGTTAATTTCATTACTGTAGTTGCTAATATGGTTCAGCCCCAATTTAAGATTAGACTCCAGTTAATTTGCAAATAAATGGGTGGGGAGGTAACAGGAAAAGACCTCCACTAATTTTTCTCACTAAAATAATGGAATTATTTTTGCCATGCAGCTTAAGCCCATATGAAACATAAACTTTCTTACCTAGACACAGGTGCTCAAGATTGAATAACAGTCATGGATGCAATTGCATTTTATACAAAGGTGCAATGGTGTATGTTACGAGAAAATTAACTGTAAAATTGACAGTGATTTGAACTTAATACAATAACTGTACTTAAAGTACTTCACTGGGTGTAAAACAATTTGGAAAGTTCCAACATTGATTTATACAATGTATTTCACGATCTCAAATGTTTTCACATTTGCAAAATATTTAATACAGTTAGATCTTTTTGATTTGTAACTGAACTCCTAGATATAACAGCACTGAAGCTTGAACATTGAATTCTTGAAATTGCACTCAACATAGCAAGTCACTGGCTTCATAACCATGAGACATCTGTATGAATAACGGTCCTATCGTTATGTATTGTAAAAATGTTAACATTTTTATTTAAAGCTCCATGAATGAAACCATTTTACAATAAAATACCATGCAAGTTTAGTTTCAAAAGCACTATAGTTTATATTCAATGAGAAACTAGTTTCATGTTTTATCAACTGTGCTTTATTATTTACCAGCCAGCATAATGCATATTGCAGTGTCTGTATTTTATTTGTCATATGAGCAACTGACTTGAGCATAATTTTTTATGTTGAACAAATTCCATGGTACGGGATTGATTTACCATTTTTTTGAGTTTATTCAGGATAAAGTTGGCTTTAACCTGTAATTATTTTGGTAGCTTGAATTTATTCTGGCCATTTTGAGCACGGGGCAAAGCTTTCAAAATATAGTTTTCTGTCTTCATTCCTCATCTCCGATGGTTAATACTGTATCACCAAGTAATAAGCTAAACGGTACAAATATTTGAGGGGTTGAATTTAATTTAAGGTGCTACTGTAGTTCTTGTGTAGTTTGATACCTTTCCATAACCCATTGTGTAAGCCTGAGCTTTGTTTTGTTTAACTGTTCCATTTGTTTTGAAGGTCACTAATGGGTTTTACAACTCTGGCCCACATCTGATTATGTAGTCAGATTTGTAATACTTTCTGAACAGTACCAAAAAAACAACACAAAATCCAAATATTAGTACGTAGCATGTCTTTGTCTTTGAACTAATGCCCTTTACAAATTCTGCATATGTGTTTTTTTTAAATATAAATGCACTAGAATGTTCCAAGTCTTCAGAAATGAACGTATTTCTGTTTCTGTGGCAGCTTGGGAGATGAACAGTGGAAACAGACTGCACTCTGCTACTCATTTAAAACAATTTAAAACTAAAGGCATGTATTTGCATTCTTATTTTTTAAAATCACTGCCTCCATCCTTTAGATAATTTTCATTTAAGCAAGGCGGCCAGCAGTTGAGCTGTCTTTAGCCTTGTGACCAACTACTTTCAGACATTTGATTGTAAAAATGCAAAAATAATCCAGCAAATTTCCCTATGCTACTATGTGGAGAATTTTAAACAGGGGTTCCGATCAGATTACAGCACATCTAAGCACTGATGTATTGTCTCCCTGCTGCCTACATGTCAGGCATCGTAATTCCAATCAGTATTTGTAAAGTTATTGTTTCAGGGTATTAGAAAAGATTATTTTCAAGCTCTTTGCTTGTGAGACACATGCTTCTTTTGGAATTCAGAGGCTGCCTGGTAGCAATGAATTGGAGAATTTTTAAACTTCCTCAGGATAGGAGCCTGCCCATTTCTGAAAATGGTCCATCATGGCAAGTTGCTGGGAAGTTGCATTTGCTTTTACTATTGTTGAAAGCACATTGCAACATGCTTGTTGAAATGTATTCCTGGCAGATTTGCATTACTGAGTTTGCTCTGCAATTTTATTGTCGTGGGAAGTCATGAATGTTCACAGAACACTATCCAGATACACTGCTTCAGTTGCACTCCTTTGAGGGTGTTTGGAAGAATTTTTAATGTTTACTGTGTAGCTTGTCTTTTCCTTTTGATGCTGAGTGACCTGGTATGTTTCTGGCACGGCTTTTTATTTCAAATTTCACGGAGTTGATTATTGTTCTTTTTAAATACGATAGCTCTACTGATTTTATTTCCAGAGAACTAGCCCTTTAAAACAAGTGCAGTGCTCACCTGGATCAGTTTTGTGATGGTGTTATTCTTTACAGGAACCACCAAATTCAATTCTTCTTGCCTATGACAGTGTCCAGCTCTGCTGTCTCAAACCCTGGCAGGACAGTGGACATGAGCCTTGTTCTGCAGTCACCTCATGCAGTTGAAATCTTTTTTTTTTTTTAATTTCTGTTTTAGTGCTGTGGTAACATTTTCAACTCCTGAATCTGATGGTTATGTTTGCAACACACCACAGACCTCCACCACCTTAGCTGACAATTTGAAGTATTGCATCAGTAGTGTACTTTAGCAGCAGCATTTTGTAGATTAATGTTAGAATCCCGAGCTTCCTCCATCCCTTGGGTTGTTGTTTCTAAATTTAAAAATCTTTTCACACATAAAAATAAATCCAGGCTCTTCTTTCAGCATTTATCCCTCAAGCTCCCAGGATATTTTTTTCACCTGGTTATTTGAGGCCTCGTGCAAATTGCTGCATTTCTCTACAGCAGTGACTGTGCTCAATTATCAGTCAAGAGACTTGGGATGCCCCATTGTTGTGAAAGGCACTATATCAATGCAACTTTTTTTTGTATGCTATAATGAACTGCTACATACTAAATGAGATGCGATTATTTTCACATCCGTTTAATTTTATTTCCAAGTCTTTATGTACAAAAGCTCTTTGTATCTAGGTACCTGTAAAATGTGGACTGTGTAATTAGTTTATTCTCTTGTTAGAATTTGGTCCAAATGAATCGTATCGAAACACAATTTTTTAAAATCTCTCAGACCATCCAAACTTGATGGGCATAGTCTAATATAGCTGACTGGAGTAGACGTGGTGATGAGGTAGTTAGGAGAATGAGCATGAGTGCCCACATCTGAAACGTAGTATGTAAGAACAAGTGTAGGCCATTTCGTCCATCAAATCCGTTCTGCTGATCATCTTTCTCAACACTATTCCAGCTCCCTTTGTACCCCTTGAAGCATTTGTTTCCAGAAACCTGTTTTGTTTCGACTTGCCCTGTATCCTGAGATAATGCCTTCTTGTTCTAGATCACCAGCAAGGGAGAACATTATCCTGTATCCAGTCTAGACAGACTATCAATTTTATGTTTCAGTCAGATTCTTTCTTCTTCTAATCACCACTGACTATATGCCAAGTCAACTCAATCTCACCTTGAATGACAAATCAGAATGTGCCTTCATTGAACTTTCTTTGTCAAGTAGATCTTTTCTTCGATGCAGAGACTGAAACCGCACACACTACTCCAGATGGTCTCAGCAAGGCCTTGTACAACTGCAGTGAAACATCCTTGCTCCTGTGCTGAAGTCCCCTTGTAACAAATGGCAACATAATGTTTGATTTATTAACTGCTTGCTGAACCTGCGTCTGATTGAAAGTGTCAGAAAACTATACTTAATTTAGTAGGGGATGAGGGTACTGTCAATTAGTCTCATTAATGAGACACCTAAAGCCACTTATTGCTGAGTGTACAGGCATTCAATGGTGGTCAGTTGTATGGATGCCCCACTCTTCTCAAAGACTAAAGAGCAAACTCTGGCTCAGTGATTAGTCTGTTTCGGTTGCCTGCTGACAGGCGTTCATCCTGTGGGTGCTGAAGGTCATCTTTCTGCCCTTGAATCTGACCCCATTGCCAGGAGCATTGATCATCTTTTACCCCTCCCCAAGCAATGCAGCTGTGATCTAGTGTGATCCCTGATAAAGGCCTCTGCATTACCAGCAGCAGTCACTGCTGTTAATGCTGGCCAATTGTCCGATTATCTAAGAGACCTAATGCTAGTCCAGCGTGGAGTCAGTGGCTACCATTAATTCTCCCGCTGGCTGGAGGGGTGGGTACGGACACTCCTATTGCAATAACTAAATTCTACCTAAAAACATGTTGTTCCTTTTTGTTACAAAAGTCTTTAATACACAAGGTTGTTTGAACATGCAATAGGTTGCCAGAAGGGTTGGTTGAAGCTGAACCTGCTGTAAACGTAAAGGACAGTTGTTTCAAATATTTATGCAACTCAAGAGAAGTACAAGATAGTGAGAATCTGTTCCAATTGCTCAAGCACATGTCAAACATGCTCCTCTATGGTAAATGGTTATGTATCTAAATTCCCACAGCCCTTAGATCCAAATTTGATGAAAGTGATGGTTGTACAAGTAATTGACTAAGAAGCCTGAGTATCAATCTCCATCTTGCTTGTTGCTTGCATTTGTGTACTCCGCAAGGGATGGGTTCCATCTTTTGCAATTGCACTTAGATATCACTACCTGCTGAATTGTCTTGAGGATGTTGTAGTATCTTGTTGATTTTGGTCAGGCTGGACCTGTATCTTGCTGCCTGTGTAGGTTAATATCTTCAATAACCTTGTGACTAATGGATTCCTCAAGTCCAAGTGTCAACCTCCATTTTACTGAGCATCTTCTCAAATGGGTAAATTTCTAATGTGGCAATTTAAGGATGTTTCATTGTAATTCGCTAACATTAATGCTGTCACCTTTTAAGACTGTGATGAAACCTCAATAAAGAATTGAAATGGAAATTTGACATGATTTGCTAAAGGTGCTACAAGGATGAATTTCAAGTTGGATAATTCAGCATTAAAAGAATCTGGAGTTCTATATTTATTTGTAAATTTGAAGAGCCTGGATTGAATATCAAGCCACAAAAAAAAATGTATAAATGCAGGAGTTAAATCAGATGGAAAAACTGTCAGTAATAAGAAAAAAGCAAAATACAACAGAAGTGGAAATCAAAAAGGCCAGAAATACTTATTGTTGTGTGGAGAGTATTAAGATTTTAAGTTTCATCTTTTGTCAGAATTGCACAAACATTGAAGAGAACTGTTTTAAATCAGTACTTCTGTTGTTCTTCCCCACCCTTATCTTTTTTAAGCTTCTCTGCTAGCTTAAACTCAGTTATTGGCCTGAGACGTGAACATTTTTCCTTCTCCACAAATGGTGTGTGTGTTTCCACCTTCTTGTGTTGTTTTTATTCCTCTGACAGAACATTCAAACATTGCTAATGGCATGTTTGGTTTCTGAGTTGCATAAGAACTGGATCTGGAATGCAACAATTGAGCTTTTGAGGTAAGGGGCCACTTTGAGCTGAAGACAGGAGGAAAGACACCAAATTGCTGCTTCAGTTCCCATTATAGTGTCTCCTGGAAAGCACAGGGGCTGTGCTGATGCGTTATAGTCCACTGATTATCTGTACTTTACAGAGAACATGAGGTACTGATGTGGGTGGGAAAGAACATCTCTAACAATACTAGAACTTAATTATTTCCAGATAATTATATTCAACAAGCTTGGGTATTTCCAGTAAGGCTGAGGGATAACTTCATAAGTTTTTTTTACTATTTAAGCTTCTAATAATTTTGGTCAATGTCCAATTTGTGGGAAGAGCAAACTCCACAACCACCATCCTTGTCACAGGAACCTGTGGACATTCAAAAACCTCTATCCAGAGGAGATTATGGAACTCTCCATCACGGAGTTTAATTGAGATGAATGGTATAAATGTGTTTAAGGGGATGAGACTGTCTAGCATGAGGTCAAAGGGAATAGAAGATCATCCTGATAGTTAAGGAAGGATGGTCAACTAGAGCATAGATGTATTGAATGGCTTGTTTTTTTATATATTTCCATGTATTCGAGACTTTTGAATAATCCCCATAGGGCCAAAAGGGTCAGAGTATTTGTACAAATGTGTACCTGAGCTACAGCTATATTTGGGTGAGGGAGGTGATATAGTTTTTTATTTGATTTGGGATGATGAAACACCTCTACACATTTACACAATAATATAGTTCTTGGGGCAAAAGGGATCACAGTATGGGGAGAAGAAGGGATCATGGTGCTGAGTTGGATGGTAAGTCATGATCATGTTGAATGGTCTTGAATGACCAAAAGGCTTATTCCTGCTACTATTTTCTGTTTCATACTGGGTATGTGGATGCGGGTGCGTATGCACATGTTCTTGATTTATTTTAAGTGCCAGTAATTCAGTCTTGCATTGAGATGTCGATACTATGTAGAAAATAAGAAAGACTTGCATTCATCTAGTGCCTCCTATAGCCTTGACATCTTAAAGGATTTTATACCTAATTCCTTTTAATTTGCTGTTTCATTACTTGTAATGCAAGAAATACAGTGAATTTTTACATACTTACCTGCCAGGTAGCAATGTGATGACCACATCGTAATTTGTAAGTGATGTTGATTGATCAATGAACATTCACTATGTTTGACACCTGGGGTAACTTGAAAAAATCCCCTGACATGATCTCAACTTACTTGACAACAGACACAGCCTCAGTTTGACATTTCATTTCAATGAGACTTTCAACAGTCCAGCACCCATAAGAAATAGGAACACATACTCCATGTGTGGTCTCACCAGCACCTTGTATAATTGCTGTAATGAAGGGAAAACCCCTTTGTACTGCACTTCAGTGTTATTTCTTTGCACAAGCATCTGGGTTGAATTCGGCTGCAATTTAACAAATAATAGATATCCATATGAGGGAAATTAAAAGGATTTTTCCATTTCTGAATATCTTTCACTAAGCTCATGATTAATGAGCACTAGTATCTGCCTATGAGGCTCAATGAGTAACAGTCTTGGCTGAGTCAGTGATTGAAATCACACTGCAGGGATTAGATGTGAAATCTAAGCAGATAGTCCAGTGTAGAATTTGAGGGAGCACTGACCTGTTATTGGAGCCATCCATTAAACTGGCTGTTCTCAGTAGTATGGGAACTTTTATCTTTACTGTCTTTGACAAAGAGCAAGGAAAATCTGCCCACTGTTCAACCTAATATTTTTCCCTCAACCAACATTATCAAATAAAATTTCATCATTTAATTCATTGCTGGTTGTGGACCTTGCTCTGTGAATTGGCAGACGTTTCCTACATTGCAACAATTTCAAAAGAACTTAATTTATTATAAATACACTTCAGAATGGGCTTAAAGTGAAAGGTACTTTATAAATACAAGCCTTTTATGCAGATTTATCA
>NW_025967427.1:0-2965 GCF_021869965.1 Rhincodon typus
AAACAGGCAGGAAAAAAACTTGAGGTGCAGGAAGAGGGAAAACAACAATTACAAGTTCCTCATTTAATCAACAGCTCAGCTAGCTGCTGAAAAAAATCTTTCCTGACAACTAGCGTTTGGAATTGTGCAGTAATTAGTGTTCATTGTTACAAAGTAGTTGATAAAGTGGTTACACTGTATATTCACCAGCCCATTCTACCCATGTCATTTCAAAAAGCATCTCAACTAATCCCACTCTTCTGCCTTTTCCCTCAGAAGTCTGCAAAATTGTTTTCATAATCAAATTCTCTTTGGTAAGTAGAAATATATCTGCCCAACTCTGGTGATGCATTCCAGAACCTAAACATCCCTTTGTGGCAGGTTTTAAGAGAGCAGATGCAAAATTAGTTTGTCAATGACCTTAAATTTATATGTCATATCCTTAACACATTTCTACATCCAGGCATCACAAATTTTGATTTGTGCACTTTCAAAATCTATATTTAGTCTTCTCTTCTCCACAGAGAAGAGACACTGGAGACTATAGCAATCTGTGCTTAGTCAAATTCATTCATCCCTCGTATCAATACACTTAAAGCCCTTCTGCATCAACTCCCACATCCTCATTCTTTAGCACTCGCAACTGGACAATATTCTATTCAAGCCCAAACCAGTTTGTAAAAACAGTTCGCCATAATGTTCTTGCTTATGAACCAAAGAACAGGAGACTGTATGCCTCATTGATCACTTCCTAAACCAGCTCGACATTTAATAACGTGAGTGCATAGACAGTTGGCCAGATACCCAATATGTAGTAGTCAAATGAAACCAGAGATGTTATTCCAGTTCTGGCCAAGATAGAAGTAGGTTCCAAACCTACGCCCTACCCAATAATGCATGCTAATGGTAAACCACCACATGGCAAAAACAGCTATGAAAATAGCCAAGAATGAACAGTATCAGATAGTGATCCAAAAATGCACCTTCAAGAAAAGCAAACACTGCCATAAATTAAGTAGTGCAAGAATGGCACACTGGAAGTATGACAGGCCCAGATCCAAATATCAAATCGATCAAAACTAATGCTAGAGTGTTGGCTATACACTCAGTTGATGGTGGACAGGGATGATCACACATTGTGCCACCAAACTCTGTAGAGGTGCTTTCTGCATATGTTGCTGCTGCGCACTTTTATTGTGCCATGCAGTGGTATTCCATCCTGGCCTTCAATAGAAGTTTTCAATGGATCCTCCCCGTTTCTTTTAGGAATGTTAGAAGGTGCTGCGTGCAGCAGTCCCACGCAACAGTAGGCTAAGTAGGTAACTGTCTCTGAAGAGAAAGCAACCCAATGAAGTAGGACTGTGGCAACTTTACCTTTTGTCCGTATAACCTTTGAACTGCACTACGTTTGTAATTTTCCAGCCTTCTGGCACCTCCTCAGAGTCCAAGGAACACAAAAGCTTATGGTCAGTGGCCCAGCAATTTTCATTCATCCTTCAAAATGCCCAGACACATCTCATTTTCTCTTGTCAACTTTTAAGTACCAATCTGTAACAGTTCAAATTTGGAACTCTTCTGGTGCCAGTTTCCTCATTTGTCAAAGAGGGAAGCAAAGTACAGTAAATCCTCTGTATCCATGAAATCACAAACAGCAAATTTATCTACCCATGCCGAAAAATAAATAACAGGATGGCATTTCCATGACTTTTAACCAAGTTCAACACGTGAGTTTCATCATTTGTGGGGGTTTTCAGGAACCTTTGCAGATATGGAGGAATAACTGTAATTAACACATCAGCCAAAACCCATTCCGGGGTGGGTGGAGTCCCTTTTTTGTCCCTAACTTGCCCCCAGATCAAGGGTTTCCACATGAACCAGGAACTTACAGACCAGCGAGTCTCATCCCAGTGGTAGGGAAACTACTGGAGAAAATTCTGAAGGAGCAAATTAATACCCACTTGTTTGGATTTTTTGAAAACATGATCAGGAGTGCGGCTGAAAGAAGTTCAGTTGATATAGCATTTGACAAGGTCCCACGTGGGAGACTTCTTCAAATTGTTTAACCATTTGAAGAAATTAAGGAATTGAAGAAAATTTGGATAGATGAATCAGAAACTGGCTTATTTATAGGACACAAAGGGTAGTGGTAGAAGGCTGTTCAAGTGACTGGAGGCCAGTGTCCCCATGGTGTAACACTAGGATCAGTACTGGGACGTTTGTTATATGTATATGTATATGATTTAGATGAAAGTTTGGTTTGGGGGTGGGGTGGGGGGGGGATGAGGAGTGTCAAGCAAATTTGCAGATGACAGCAAGATTGGCAAAGTGATTAATAGCCAAGACAGCTGTAGGTTACAGGAATATATAGATGGGTTGGTCAGATGGGCAGACAGTATTTAACCCTGTTAAGAGCAAGGTATTGCACTTTAAAAGAAACAGGATAAAGGAATATGTAAAATGAATTTCAGGACACTGGGTAGCTTAGAGGAACAAAGGGATATTGGGGTAATTATTCACAGTACCCCTAAGTCAGAGAAGTGAAGTGAATAGAATAGTTAAGGTGGCACATGGGACATTTGCCTTCATCAGTCGTAGCATTGGGAGTAAAAAAAAAAAAAAAAGAGGAAGGAGGCAATGTTGGAACTGTACAGAGTTGGTTAGGCCACAGCTGGAAGCATGTAGTTCTGGTCATCTCATTACAGGAAGGCTGTGTCACAGCATTAGAGGGAGTACGGAGGACAAGCACCAGAATGTTGCATGGATGGGGAGACTGAGATACAGGGATGGATGAGAAGGTCTGGAGGTGCAAATGTGCATGCCTGTGTGTCTGAATATGATGGAGGTGTTCAAACGGATAGGGTGAATAGAAAAGCAGCTGTTCCCCTTGGTTGAGGGGTTAATCTCAGGAGGAATAACAAGGTGTACAGCTGGATGAACACAGCAGGCCAAGCAGCATCAGAGGAGCAGGAAAGCTGACGTTTCGGGC
>NW_025967427.1:3365-25000 GCF_021869965.1 Rhincodon typus
AAGGGTCTAGGCCCAAAACGTCAGCTTTCCTGTTCCTCTGATGCTGCTTGGCCTGCTGTGTTCATCCAGCTCTACACCTCGTTAGCTCAGATTCTCCAGCATCTGCAGTTCCTACTATCTCTAATCTCAGGAGGGCATAGTTTTAGGGTAGGAGGCAGGAGATTGAAGGGTTTGGGAAAAGTAATCCTTTTCACTCAGTGGGAAATGGGAACCTGGAATACACTGCCTAGGAAGATGGCAAGGCCAGAAACCTTACATTTAAAAATATTTGGAGGAGTACCTGAAATATCATAACATTCAAGGATATGGGACAGTGCAGGAAATTGGATTAGCACACTTTTAGAAGTAGTAGTTATATTGTTGCAGACTTGATGGGCCTTTTCTACACTCCAAAAATCTATAATCCTTTTAACGCCTCTACTATTCATACATCTAATGGACACTTTTTGTGTTGGCTGCCAGTCCTATCATAATTACTCTGCTGCTCTTATCTACTTTCTCACTTCCTCTCTCAGCATTCAGTATTCTTCTCGGGTCTCAAATTTTATTTTCTACCCAACTCCCAAGAACACTATTTTCATCTTTGTCACCTAGGAAGCTCGGAATTTGTTGGCCCTCTCGTTTGAGAAAATAAACTTTTACTGTACTCAAACCATCTCCTCGTTGAAGATAGCTCACTGTTCAGTTAGTTTTACCTGCCGCTCATTGCGGTCAGTCAATCCCACCCAGTTCTTTTCTTGCCCAACTGAAGTTCACTCTCCAATTGATTTTTCTCACTCTGGATTGTCGCACATCATTCTCTATTACCCAGAACCTAACAAAATGATCAACATCTCCTTTTCAAAAAAAAGTTCCTGTGCTGACACTTGATTCATCTCATTTTCAACACCTAGACCCAAGTGTTCTTGTTAGACTAGACATGATTGCAAGCTTTCCTACATGCAAGCCAGAAACACTTGCCCCTCAATGCACCCTCCCCTCCCCCCAAAGTATCCCATCTATATTTGGGCATTATTAATAAGTCTGCTACTAACTACTCAATGTTGCATCTGATTTCCCTATTAGTGGTCTATAGGTTATATAACAAGAAACCAAGACTGCAGTTACATTAACTCCAGCCAAATTGATTCTGTCCATGGATTCTCAAATCCTATCCTCCAGCAATGCAGCTGTCTCCTTAACCAATACTTCCTACCCTACCTCCTTTCCCAAAAAGGCCTTGTAACCCAACAACATTCCACACTTTGGTACTGCCCTTCATTGAGCTAGGTCTCTGATCACAAAATTCCACAAGGGAACCTCACACCTGTAACTTCCAAATTACTACATACTGTGCATTCATATGCCACAATACTAAACTTCATTCATTTTTCTCCTTTACGACTGCACCTATTAGCTTCCTGTTTGCTTTGAAAGTGCCGTTCAAGTATTCATATACTATTGATATTATGCTCATCTATTCTCTTGGTTCCTACACCCTTGCCCTAGTTTAGTTTGGAGGCCCTTCAAAAGCACCAGCAACATCCATAAAGGAACTCCATCTCATCTGTATTTCTGCATTCACTTCTATATAGCACAGGGAGAATCCACAGATTACTACAACTAAAGTCTTAGTTGCTAATTTTCTACCAAGCTCAAATTCTGATTGCAAGACCACATCCCCCGACATACTCAAGTCATAGGTACGAACATTGACCATGACCTCTAGTTGTTCACCCTCCCAATGAGGAAAATGTCCAGTGTGCTTGGTGACACCCTTGATCCTGGTACCAGGAAGGTAACATAACTAAGGAGATGCATTGATTGTGACAATCACTGCCTGTTCCCCCTAATGACTCCCTTAATATTCCTTCCTCATTCCTCCACTTGTACAGTAGAGCTATTTACAGTACCACAAATGTGGCTGACTCCACTCAAAGAACTAGTGCCCTCATTAGCTTCCAAAATGGAAAAACAATTTCAGAGGGTGGGAGGCCAGGGGACTCCACCACCTGTGTTTTTCATGCAACAAAAAAACAGCTCAGGATGAAACATCATTTGATGATGAGCAAAGACCTGTGTGCGCTCTGCGTGTTGCACTCTGTTGATTCTTGTCACAGCTCACTGGGATAGCATACTGGAAATCAAGCCCTGCTATTTCCAGAATAGTCACAAAAGTTAAAATGACTAACTAGCACACAAACTTCCCAATAGTGGTGGTATTCCTACCTGAGCCAGGAGGCCGGAGTTCAAGTCCCACCTGCTACAGGTGGTGTGTAACATCAGAATACCTTGATTAAAGTAAATGGAACCCAAAAAATCTACACCCAGGCCAGGTTTTTGTGCCTAACGAAACAAAAATACTGTTTATTACAATTAAACAGAAAGCTGCAGATACAATTATAAACCAGTGTAGAAATCTACCAATTTAAAAAAACTAATTCCCCTACAATACAAAAAAGGTGGTTACAGATGAAGGGAAAACTAATAGTAATTCAGCGGTTCTTGTTCTCGTGGGTTAGGGAGAAGATTCTTGAACTGATCAGAACGCTGCCTCTCAAGTCATCCTTCTCTAGATACTTCCACTGATTTGTGACAAGTTGACTCACCTATATGAATAGTCAAACTTTTAATAAAGATCACAACTTACACCAACTGAAGGGAAGTGATAAACTTTGGTTTCTGGAGGCTGAAGTGCTTTTACTGCAGAGAGCAGGGCACACCCAAGTTGGTAGTGGTCCAAAGGCTTCTCTTCATTTGTTCACAGCACCAAAAACTATTCACCTCCCCAAGCTGTTGGCATCTTTGTCATCAATAACCAATCACTAATCCACAGCCCAATTGCTTGCTCCATCTGCACACATCAGCTCCAGTTTGTCTGCAATCACACTAACTACTGCTTGAACAAGCAAATTTGTCAAAACCTCCCCAGGGATTGAACTGGCTGGTCTCTTGTTGCTGTGTTTAGACTTGCATACTTTGAGCAAGGTGTAAACATCTGCAATCCTCTAGCACACCCCTGTATCCAAGAGATTGGAAGATGATCAAGGTATCTACAACGGCTGATCTCACTTCCCTCAGTATCCCCAATGCAACTGAACCAGCCCTAAATGAAAAGTCATGTTTAAGCAGACAGCCTTTTTAAATATTAGCTCCAACTTTTAGCCTCTCAATAAACCACTTTTAAATGAATATTTGCTTTTTTTAAAACCATTGAAGACAAACATTTTATTAACTGGCACCAGTAGGACCAAGAGTGCGCCAGTTAAGAGGGCCACGCAATGCAAAAACACACAATAAGTAATAAAGATATAGTGCAGTGGGTATGTAAACACACACACGGCATAAATCACAAGTAATAATGCACTTAGCCTTGAATAAAAACATGGCAGAGAGCCTTTTCACTCTGCAATGTCAATAGTCAGTTGACAGTGTGAGATTACAATATACAGTAAGCTTCCAGTCTTTCAGGTATACAATACTTGCCGTTAAGAGTGCCAGTTAAAATAAAGTTTGCTATACCTCAATTATTGATCTCCAAAGTACAAACAGGGAAGAAGAGTAGGCCACTCAGCCCCTCTGTACCCGCTCTTCTCGTCAAGACAATCACAGTTGATCCGATTTTATCCTAACTCTAGATATATTCCTGAACACCCCCAATAATTTTCATCCCCTTGGGAAAGAATCTACCTATTTATGCCTTCAATTTTTAAAAAGAAGATTCTACAACCACTGTCTTTTATTCATTGCCCAAATGGACAATTTTACAATTTCCCCACTTGGCATTCCACCGGTGGAATCGTTGCGGACTCACAACCTATCCCATTGTCTACTCCTTACGTCTTCTTCACAGCTCACTTTCCTACCTTTGTGAATTCAACAAATTTAGTCACCATACCTTTGATTCCTTCATAAAACCGAAATAGCAAGCAGCCACTTGGCCCTTTCTGCCATTCACAGCGATCACGGCTGATCACCCACCCCATTCCCACATTCTCCCCATACACTTCGATCCCTTTAACCCCCAACGACTATTTCTAACTCCTCCTCAATGTCTTGTCCTTAACTGCTTTCTATGGCAGAGAATTCCACAGGCTCACCACTCTCTGGTGAATAAATTTCTCATCTCAGTCCTAAACCCCTACCCTATATCCTTAAACGGTGTGACCCCAATTCCAAATTGCCCCAGTCTTCAAGACATCCTTCCTGCATTTACCCAGTTTAGTCTTTAGACTTTTACAGGTTTCTATTAGATTCCCTCTCATTCTAAAAGAAGGGTGAATGCAGTCCTAGCCAATCCAGTCTCTTCGTACATAGGTCCTGCCTTCCTAGCAATCAGTCTGGCAAACCTTTGTTGTCTGAGCAAACCTGAGCAAGTTTGTTCTTGATTATACAAGATGATCAAAACTGCATACATTCCAGATCGGGTCTCTCCAAGGTTAAGTTCAACTGTGGCAAGACATTCCTGCTCCTGCACTCAAAATCCTTCCCTTGAAGGCCAACATACCACGTGCCCTCGCAATCTGCTGCAAATACACGCTTACTTTCAGTGACTGCCCAAACCATTTACGTAAATTATAAACAGTTGAGCTACTAGCACCGACTTACGGTACATTTATGACATCCAGCTCGCCTTAAAAAAAAAGAGACTCTTGTTCCCAGCCAGCCTCTTATCCATAAGAACGTCACTTCCAAAACTATGAGGTTTTGTTTTGTCATGTGCAATAACCTTTGACAAACATCTCCTGGAAATTTAACTACAATACATCCAGTGGTTTCCCTTTATCCACAGCACAAGTTACTTCTTAAAAGAACTGATTTCCCTTCGACAAAATGTTGGATTTGCCTGATCAACTTGAACTTATCCATGTGCCTTGCTATGACATCTACAATAGCTTAAGATGTGTCACAGGACAGACGTTAACTGGCCTAAAGCATCCTGTTTGGTCTCCCTCCTTTTGGAAAATAGGGAAAGACCTCCTTCCAGCTGAATGAAGGAACTACCCCTAAGACTAATGACACTTGGAAAATTAAAACTATGCAACTATTTCACTAGCTACTTCTTTTAAAGACCCCAGAATGAAATCCATCAGGACTTAGAACAGAGTTGTCAAACTTCTAACTATTTAGTCAATACTATCTCCCTGGTAACTACTTTGAGTTCCTTCCTCTTCACTAGAGGAGATACAGAGCATCTCAAATTGTTGTAGATCAGGAACTGAAGACTAACACTCTTCAATTTGTCTGCTATCTCTATTCGCCATTATAATTCACCACACATTTTCCCTTTAAATATCTGAAGAAACTTTTTAAAGAGATAGTAAGAACTGCTGATGCTGGAGTCAGAGATAACAGTGTGGAGCTGGAGGAACACGGCAGGCCAGGCAGCAGAGGAGCAGGAAAGTCGATGTTTTGGGTCAGGACCCTTCTTCAGAAAAATAGTCCCGACCCAAAACGTCAACTTTTCTGCTCCTCTGATGCTGCCTGGCCTTTGTTCCTCTTGCTCCACACTTGTCTATGAAGAAAGTTTTCCTCACTTTATATTTTTGGAGACCTTTTCTGTACTCATCTTTGTTTTATTTAATATTCTGTCCAATCGTCTGACCTGCCACTTATCTTTGCACAATTGTCTCGAGTTTGATACACTGACTTTAGTTAACCATAGGTAGCAGATCCATCCTTAGAATTCTTATTTGTTGGAATGTATCTGCACTTTCTGGAATACTTCTTAAAATGTTCATCATTGCACCTCTATTGACCTAGCCCTTAAAATAAATTGCCGGCTCACTTTCACTAGTTATGCTTTTATGCCCTCAAATGCCTCAGTGCCAGGGATCTGGGTTTGATTCCAGGTTTGGGGAGTTGTCTGTGCAATCTCCACACACACACACAAACACACACACACACACACACACACACAAACACACACACAAACACACAAACACACACAATCTTTTTATTATTAAATTGGAAAGGGGTCAGAAAAGAGTAGGAACTAATGGGTCCTTTTCAAGTTGACTGGTGTTAATTAACAGGGTGCCACAGAGATTAGTGCTGGGACCCCAGCTATTCATTGATGATTTGGATGAGGAAGCAAAATGTAATATCTCCCAGTTTGCAGATGATACCAAGTAGGGTAGGAGGGTGAACGGTGACAAGGATGCAGAGTCCTTCAGCATGATCTGGACAAATCAATGGCAGATGCAGTATAATTTGGATAAATCACTTCAGAAGCAAAAACAAGGCAGCAGATCACTACCTGAATGGCTGTGAATTGGAGGGGCGAGTGTGCAGCTGGACCTCGGTGTCCTGGTGCACCAGTCGCTGAAGGTAAGCATGCAGGTGCACAGGCGGTAAAGACGACCTCATCGGATGGTGGCCTTCATTACAAGAGGTTTTGAGTACAGGATCAGGGATGTGTTGTTGCAGTTATGTAGGGCCTTGGCGAAGCGATAGGGTATCGAACCTGCACCGAGAATAGTGCACACAGTTTTGGTCTCCTTTTGAGGAAGGATGCTCTAGTTCTCAAGAGAGTGCAGCAAGGGTTTATCAGGCTGATTCCAGGGATGGTCGGACTGACATACGATGAGAGATTGACCAGGTTAGGATAGAGTTCGCTGGAGTTCAGACTTAAAATTCTAACAGGACTAGACAAGGTAGCTGCAGGGAGGATGTTCCCAATGGTGGGTGTGTCCAGAACCAGGGTCACTGTCTGAGGATTCAGGATAGACTACTTAGTACAAAGATGAGGAGACATTTCTTCACCCAAAGAGTGGCGAGCCTGTGGAATTCATTACCACAGGTAATAGTTGAACGCATTCAATGTTTTGGCATCAACAGGCAGCTAGGTATAGCACTTGGGGCAAAGTGGAGAGAAAGCAGGATCAGGCTATTGAGTTGGATGATTAATCATGATCGTGATGAAAGGCAGAGCAGGCTTGAAGGGCTGAATGGCATCCTCCTGCTCCCATGTTTTTACAGCAGGGAGACCAGAACTGTACACAATACTCCTGAAGAAGTTTTACCAACATACAGTAAAACTTCAACATGACATCCCGATTCCTAAACTCAATGCTCTGAGCAATGAAGGCACGCACGCTAAATGCCTTAAGCACTGTCTACCTGCGATGCAACCTCCAAAGAATTATGTACCCGAGCTCCTGGGTCTCTGTACAACCCAGGGGCCTACATTAACTGTCCCACCCTTATGTCTTATCAAAATGGAATGACTCACATTTATACAAATTAAACTCAATTGCCACTCCTCAGCCCATTAGCCCAACTGATCCAGATTTCTTCACAATCTTAGATAACATTCTTCACTGCCCACTATACCGCTAATTTTGGTGTCATCCACAAGCTTACTAACCACGTTGCCTAAATTCTCATCTAAATTATTTATGTAAAGATGACAAGCTAAAAAAATGTGCATCCAGTACCGATCCCTGTAGAACACCACTGGTCACAAGCTTCCAGTCTGAAAGTGTGGGGTTACTGCTGCATGAGTTACCAGTTACCAGTTACCAATGCATAAATCCTGGTTTCAGTCCCTGATTTGTCCTACTTTGTAGGAAACTTTCACTGTTTACATACTTAAAAACTTTAGATTTCCCTTTTAGGTTGGCGACCAGCATCTATCCTTTTAGCTCTTCCTCAATTTCTGTATCCAGTTGGCTCTCAGTTGTACAGAGAAGCTGACATCATACATAAAACATTCTATAATCAACTTGATCTTTTGCACATCAGAAGAGTTCTGGCCTACTTTGCCCATTTACCCACCAGCTATATACTTATCTGTATTTTAATTTACCTTCATCTTGGCCTCACCACCTCATGTTCTTACTTTAGACCACTTAATCATTGAAGCAATTCCCTTCTCTTGACTACACAGTTTCAAACTTGTACAGAAATGCCCTATCGCTGAACTAATTTCTGCTACTAGATAGAGACTAGCCAATTTAAAAAATATAGGTAGAGTGTATTTTTAAATTGTAAAGTATTGTACAGGGAAGAGAACGATGTATTTTGCAAACATTTCAGTTAAGAACGTCGAGTGATGTACATTGTACAGCATTTCAGCCTGTTTGTCCAAGGAAAAGACGTGAAGAAACCCAACTAACATTAAGTGAACCAAAGTCATGATTTTCAGAAATGCAACCACAACTTCAAGTCAATACTCTCTATACTAATTGAGGCTGGAATAGAAAAAAAACAAAATCTTGTTTTCACTGTATATTTGCACCTCTAGTCCTCCAGCAACTCTTTCACACTAGTTGGTGGCTTTTAGGATACATATAATGGAAATGTACCTCGTCTCATAGCTCTGAATAGATTTTGTCCTTAGCTCAAACATCCTCTCCCATCAGCAGAAACAACTAGCACTCAAACATTCATTACAGAAGAAAAAAATAAATCAATGCTGCCATACCACCTTCTCTTACATTCTTGAACAGCTTGCAACCAGGAATACTCAGCAGTTCGTCGTGCCCCTCTTTGAACAGGTCTGTATTGTCATCTTAACATTATACTCTGCATGGCTACCTGCATAAGTAGCTCACCAACCTTAAAATCACCATAGTAGTTTCTAAAGTCCAATCCCACATTTGTGCCACAGAACCTGGACAATAAGAAAAAAAAAGTGTCACCCAAAAATCACAGCAACGGTGGGACTCGTTTTTGGGACACTTTCTGTGAAGGCCTGTTTACAAGTCCAAGAAACATCCAGCAGCTAAAGGGCTTGTTTGCTAGAGCCCAATGGTAGAACAGACCGAGGCAAGGGAGTTACTTGGATTATCTCAAACGGCTATTCTGGCAGATGAAGACTATAACACAATGAACCCCCGCCCCCCCACCAATAATCCAAATCATCTCTACTTCCTGGTAACTGGAGGTATTGTTTCATTCTGTAAAGGTACAAATGGAAGCTGGTATGCAAAATAAAAAACCCTCATGCAAGAAATGTTCAAGACATTTTAACAAGTATATCTTGAGATTTGCCATGACAAACAGCAAATGGCGATGTTTTGGATTGCATTGCCTGGAAGTGTCCAGTCATGTAACTACAACCTCTGCCAAATTAGGATCTCTGTCCAGGACTTGAGATGCCTTTGGCAGCCATAACTAACACAACAGCTCTCTTTAGGATCAGGCCTTACAGAGGAGTGGGCTAAAAACCATGCCCTAAAGAGTATGCCTCACTTCCCAATTCAAGAGCCACATGTAAAGGGTCACATCTACAGTAAAAGAACTTGAGACCAGTGAGTCTTGGTACTTGAAAAGCATTTGAACACCCACAAGTGAACATACGTGAGCATTTCACTACACATTTGAGAACTCCAACATTACAACACATGCATCGCTGAGTGAGTGCCAGAAAGCTCTAGACAGGCAACTCAAGGAATACCAAGGCAGCTATGCTTTGTCCTGGAAGGAAAAAAATACATGGAGTTCAGGGTGTTAAATTTTGCTCATCACCCAGCTCAAAGTTATTGTGGAGAGAACAAGCATTTCATAATTCTTTGCCGAAAACTGCTAAGAAGCTAACGTTACCACATTCAGTGCATATGCCCCAACTCTAGACAAACTAGCTTTCTATGCCAAAATTGACCCAACTGTAGGAATCTTCAATTG
Source organism: Rhincodon typus (assembly GCF_021869965.1). NCBI lineage: Eukaryota > Metazoa > Chordata > Chondrichthyes > Orectolobiformes > Rhincodontidae > Rhincodon > Rhincodon typus. Next base: position 12,975 of record NW_025967427.1, read on the forward strand.
AGATTCTTTTTTCGCTGACTTCAAGGTTGGATGAGATTCCAATCTGCAGAGTGGAACCACAAGCAGGAAATGAAATCAAAGGCAACTGTATTCTTAAATACAAAAAGGACACAGGATCATAAATACTGTTCCAAACAATAAAGTACAAATTGGCATAGCAACTACACAAATACAAGTACATAACAGATTGAGATTCAAGCAAGAATGAAGTAGGGATGTCCCAAGCAGGTGACTACTAGATTACAGACTTGTTCAAGCAACTAGCTCCCAAATAATAGATGCTCATACAAGATCAGGACACTGATTGATCCCATTAAGGAAACAGATTCCAATAATGCCTTAAGGAGAAGCTTTCAAAAACTTCAAACCAAAAAATATTCAGAGCAGGTGATGTCCTGACATCCAATATCAACAGCTGCAAAGAAACCAATTACTTCAGGAAACAGGATTGATTTGATGAAAAAGCAAATCAGGAGTTCAACAAACTGCTTGTATTTGTAATCAAGACTCTTCTGCCTCGCAAAGGACAAGACAACGACAATGACAAGAGAAACAGGTAGGAAAGGCAAAATGTTCTTTCAACATCAGAGGATACTTGCAGCCTCTTCACTGACAAAAATAAACTTAGGGCACAAGTATTCAACAGCATGTTCCTCTTCGGCCCACGGGTAGTGCAGATGTTTGAAAGAAACTAAAGTCATCAATACCAATCTGAGGGATCATTTTGGAGGACCCTTTTAAATCAAGAGTTCACTTTGTAAGTGCTCTCAATTCCATTGCACAACACCCAGTTATAGACAGGCTTAGAACTCCAACATCCATCAAGGTGACAAAAGCCAGTAAACAAGTGGAAAAAAAAGCAGCAGGCAGTGATGGCACCCCTGCTAAATCTTTAAGGATAGAGGACAGAACTAACTCGATTGCTCCATGCTCTCATCTTACTGTTTTGGGCTAAGACTTCAAGAATACTGACTCAATGCTCAAGAAAGGGACAAATCCAACTCCAGAAGTCAGGATGCATCTCCATGCTCTTCACAAACATTCTTGCAATCCTAACTTATTACACTTGAAGAGCTACTCTGAAGCTGTGGTATAGGCAATCAAGAAACACAGCCAACATGAGCTTGGCAACAAATGAAATGTCATGAATGCATTTTTTTGGACTTGACAAAAGTAGGTCTTTGCCTTGTGATAGAAAGTCTAAGAATTTGAAGTATGGTGTCCTCCAAAATTCATCATCCTTCACCTGCTCCATGGCAACTCATGACAGACCTGTGGTTAAACAACATGTCTAACAAGATTGTGTCATGCCTCTTCATATTGCTACTTCATGCTTTTAACTAGAAACAAAGTACTTGTTGGAATGCAGCTTATTCGTCAAATGGATAGCAAACTATTTATTTTCAAGACTTCAACTTCAGGTGATTGAGCTCCAATACACTTCATTCCAGATAATTATCATATTTACTGAGGCACATCAGAAGATTGGTCTTAATACTGAACATGTCCCAAGTGTTCAATCTGCATGCGACAAATGTCTCAGAATCAGATGTACAGCATGGAAACAGAGCCTTTGCTCCAACTCGTCTATGCTGACTAGACATCCTTAATTAATCCAATCCCATTTGCAAGCATTTGGCCCAAATCCCCCTAAGCCCCTTGTATTCATATATCCACCCAAATGCCTTTTAAATATGTTGTAATTGTACCAGCCTCCACCACTTCCTCCAGCAGTTCAATCCATACATGCACCACCTTCTGCATGAAAAAGTTACCCCTTGGGTCCCTCTCACCTTAAACCTCTACCCTCTAGTTGATTAGGATTCATGGAGTGTCTGGAAAACCTGTAGTTTGAAGTTTGCTTCTACAGAAGGCTGACACTGAAATCCAGCGTCACAGCCAAAGACTGCATTCACAGATGTGGCCTGGGGAAGACATCAAAAGTGAAACCAATCTCAGTCTACCATGTGACTGACTTCAGTCCCATACTATGAGTGTAGCAACAGGGAATACATAGAAGGCATCTCAATCCATACATGCCATCCACAAGCTCTTTGGAACATACACATGAAGTGCGACAATTGTAGCAATATCCATGTCTTATGTTCGAGGAAACAATGATCATTCACCATTAGCTGCACTGGGTTGGTCACATTATGATAAAAGAAGCATATTATATTTTAATAGGCAAGTGGAAGTGGATCAGTTGTGTAAACATTTTAAAAATGGTCACTGGTTCAGGAAGTGCTTCAACTCAAAGCACGTGAATGCAGTCAAGCACCTGGGAGAAATCTGAAGTACAAGCAGCACAGTGGCTCAGTCTTTAGCACTGCTGCTTCACAGCACCAGGGACCCGGGTTTGATTCTACCCTCAGGCGACTGTCTGTCGAGAGTTTGCACATTCTCCACTTGTCTGCGCGGGTTTCCTCTGGGTGGTCTAGTTTCCTCCCCCAGTCCAAAGATGTGCAGACTAGGTGGACTGACGTGCTAATTTGCCCAGTGTTCAGGGATGTGTAGATCAGGTGCGTTATGGGGAATGGGTCTGGGTGGGATGCTCCTAGGGTCAGTGTGGAGTTGTGGGGCCAAAGGGTCTGTTTCCACACTGGAGGGATTCTATGAAAAGCAACTGAGGCATCCTAGTACAGGATTGTCTTAAGGGCAACTTTCAGGTTCAGTTGGCAGTCAGGAAGGCAAATGCAATGTCTGCATTCATTTCAAGAGGGCAAGAATAAAACAGCAGGGAACGTGGAGGCTGTACAAGTCTCAGGTCAGACCACAATTGGAATACTGTGAGCAGTTTTGCGTGCTGTATCTAAGGATATGCTGGCCTTGGAGGGGGTTTAAGAGGAAGCTTACAAGAATAATCCCAGGATGAAGGACCTTTCACGTGAGAAGCAGTTGAGAATGCTGGGTTTGATTGAACACAGAGTTTGGAAGATGGGGGAAGGTCATTAAACTTTAGAATACTGAGAGACCTGGATAGAGTGAATGTGGAGATGATTTTTCAATCAGGAGAGATTTGGACCCAAGTGCACAGCTTCAGAGTGAAGAAATGACCCTGAGGCTGAAGAAATTCCTCCTCATCTCAGTTCTACAGCATGGTAAATCTGTGGAACGCATTATTGCAGGCCAAGTCATTGAGTGTCTGTCAGACAGATGGGTTCCTGATTTTTTCTAAAATTATTTTTTGGGATGTGGGCATTTATTGCTTGTCCCTAGTTGCCCTTGAGGTAATGAGCTGCCTTCTTGAACTGCTGCAGTCCACGTGGGTCACCCTACAGGACAATACCCTCAGGAGGAAATTCTGGGATTGTTACCCAACAACCCTGAAGGAACTGCAATATATTTCCGAGTCAGTGAGTGACTTGGAGGGTAACGTGGTGATGGTATCTGCTGACGTTGTCCTTCTGGATGGAAGGGTTTGTGGGTTTGAAAGGTGCGGTCTAAGGATCTTTGGTGAATTTCTGTAATGCATCTTGGAGATAGTACGCACTACTGCTACTTCAGCACTGGTGGTGAAAAGAGTGAATGCGGTGCCAATCAAGCTGTTTTCTTTGTCCTCTATGATGTCAAGCTTTGTGTTGTTGCAGCTGCATCCATCTAGGCAAGTGGGGAGTATTATATCACCCTCGAAGAGGACAGAGTGTGATGCTGATTGGCTGACATGGGGAAGACGTGCATCAGTGCACTCACTGCTTCCAGAAGGTGGTGTGGAGTGGGCACAGAAAGGATTCACCAGGATGTTATCTGGTATGGAGGGCATTAGCTATGAGGAGAGGTTGGAGAAACTTGGGTTGTTCTCACTGGAACGATGGAGATGGAGGGGTGACCTGATAGAGGTATACAAGATTATGAAGGGCATGGACAGAGTGGACAGTCAGAAGCTTTTTCCCCCCCAGGGTGGAAGGGTCAGTTACTAGAGGGCATAGGTTTAAAAGGTGATGTACAAGGCAAGAATTACACCCCCCCCCCAACCCACCAACACAGAGGGTGGTGGGTGCTTGGAACTTGCTGCCGGGGGAAGGCAGTGGAAGCAGGTATGAAAGTGACTTTTAAAGGGAGTCTTAGCAAATACATGAACAGGATGGGAATAAAGGGATATGGTTCCTGGAAGGGTAGGGGGTTTTAGTTGTGATGGGCAGCATATCTGTGCAGGCTTGGAAGGGCAAAAGGCCTGTTCTTGCACTAATTTTCTTTGTACTCCTGACTTGGGCTTATAGATGGGTGCACAGGCTTTGGAGAGTCAGGAAGTGAGTTACTTGCCACAGTATTCCTCAGCTCTGACCTGCTCTTGTAGCCACTATGTTTGTGCAGTGAGTCCAGTTGAGTTTCTGATCAATGGTAACCCCCCCGGAATGTTGATAGTTACAGATTCAGTGACAGTAACACCATTGAATGTCAAGGGCAGTGGTTGGATTGCCTTTTACTGGCGATGGTCACAGCCTGGCATTTGTGTGGCATGAACATTATTTGTCAGCCCAAGACTGGATACTGCCCAGTCTTGTTCCATTTGAACATGGACTGTTTTCATCACATATGGTGCTGAACATTGCACAGTGAACATCCCCACTTCTGACCTTATGATGGAGTGAAGGTGTGTTGTTTGTTGGGCCTAGGACACTACCCTGAGGAAATTTTGCAGAGATGTCCTGAGCTGAGGTGACTGACCTCCAAAAACCACCTATGAGCCAGGTATGACTCCAACCAATGGAGAGTTTGCCCCAATTCCCAATGATTCTGTTTTGTCATAAAAGTAGTAAGGAGATCAAGGGTTACAGAGAGGATAGGAGAATGAGACGGAGAAATGTATCAGCCATGATCAAATGGCAAAGCAGATCCAATGGGCCTAATTCTGCTCTTTCTTGTGCCATTTGCCTCCCTTGTAGTCCTGACTATACAAATGGAACCCTTCCCTCTCTTTACAGGTCCCATCACTTCACCCATCCAGCCACACATTCATCTGCAACATCCTACTTCTTTTACTCACTAACATGTGGAAATAATTAGGAGAATACCAACCAAAAATCTGTCTGCAGGATATCACTTCATGCAAATTAACCAAAACAGCATACAAAAACATTGTTCTAAGTGGAAGGAACACAGATCTGAGTTCTTGGTGGACATTTTCCATTATTCATTCAAGTGATATGGGCCTTACTAATGGGCAATAAATGCTGGTCCAGAGAACAGTTAAGGGCCAACCACATTGCTGGAGTCAAATGTAGGCCAGGCCAGGTAGGAAGGGCACATTTCCTTCCTTTAAAAAAAAAGGGGAAAAAAGGGACAATAGCGAACCAGATGAGCTTTTACAAATGTACAGCGGTTACGTGGTCACCAATAGACAAGTTCTTGATTCTCCATTGAAAAAGTTTCATTATCTGCTAGTGGTATTAACCTGGATTCAATTATCAGTCCAGTGACATGACCACCACACCATCTCCCTATATTCTGTTCGATAGGCACAAACCAAGGACACTTATTCAAGTTCACATCCCAGTTCCAGGACATCTCTGCAGGAATTCTTAAGGATTGTGCTCTAGCTCATCTACTCCAAATCACCTCCCCACCCACAAAGTGGGAAATGCAAATGTATAATTTGTGTACAATGTTCAGCATCAGTGGCAACTCTCCAGATACTAAAAGCAGTCCATGTTCAAATGCAGCAAGATCTGAATACTGTCAAGGCTTGGGCTGATAGGTGGAAAGTAACATTTCCTGGCATAATGTACCATCAATATCAACAAGACAACCACTGCACCTTGATATTCAATGATATTCCCATAATTAAATCCCTATCATCCCAGGCTACAAATATAAAAACATTCACAGTATTTTGCCTTTATTATTAGATTTACAGCAAAGTGCTGGAGAAATTAAGCATGTGGAGGAACAGTTCACAGAGTCCAATACCACACCTGAAGAACAGGCAGAACGTTTTGTATTTCATATTAGAAGACTGGACTGATTGTGTAAAGCGGAGAGGAGTCAAAGCCTTTCATCTCGCGCTCAACAGGCCTAGCACAAATGCAGCCTTAGAAAAATAGGGACAATTTGTATTGGTTGGCCTGCTCATACTGTATAAGCAGGTGTGACTGCAACTACTTGCTTTGCTGAAGACCCCTACAGGACCTCTTTCAAAAGAAAAAAGCCTGTGGCTTGGACAGGTCTTTTTTGTTACCTGGTTCAAATTGAAGAAAGCCTGTTTGAGAACAAGTTAAATTGGAGGAAAACCTGCTAAGAATAAAGCTGCCCAATTGATTTCTCCCATTTCTAAATAGACAAACTTTTGCATTTAGGGCAGATTAAAGGAAGTGATTGAAGGAACATCTAGACTATTTCCTGAGCAAGCGAAGTCAGCAAGACTTCAGAGACAATAATGCATTAGAATTAGGTTCTATTGTCCTGTCTACTCAAGTACGGGAATACAGGAGTACAGTGGTAACTTGACCACATGCCAGAATGGAGACTCCAAAACATTCTACACAATCTATTTGCCTTTCTCCTCAAAGCCAATCTTTGCAGAGAAATGGTCTCTTTTTCCAGAAGAGACTACTTGCACGTATGATATGGAGATCATTAGAGATAAGCATTTTTACTTGTAAAGTAGAATATACAGAAACTGGTTACTCCATCTTCATTGAAGTGGTCTTAAAACAAATACTGGTTTCAGAAACCAGGTTGATAGATCATTAAAATCTGATTAATGTGATATTTAATTGTTCATGGCATTTCAAGTGTATTTTTCTTTAATGTTGTCACTTGAGTGGGACTGAAGCAACAGTATACAACTGGGGCTGCAGTGATATCAAGGAGAGAGTTTGGAAAGCATTGTTATAGTGATCTGGCATATTATAACTTCAAATTAAAGATACTTTTAATGTTTATTCTAGCAATGAGATTAAGAGTTAGTGGAAGATGGTTACTCAAAGACGGGTTGTCAAAAGGTTAATAAAAAGTTTGATCTATTAAGAATCAGTCACTTCTCTGCCAAGCTTTGAACTCTATTAGTTTTGCACCCAGTGTGCTTCACGCATGATAACAGAAGTAGTTACATCTGACGTTTGGCTACAAAAATCAACTTCCTCTGCACAGTTTATTAGAATGCTGCCCAAAACCAAGAGAGATAGTCAGAACTGCAGATGCTAGAGTCAGAGATAACAGCATGGAGCTGGAGGAACACAGCAGGCCGGGCAGCTTCAGAGGAGCAGGAAAGTTGACGTTTTGGGTCGGGACTCAAGAACATAAGGACTAGGAGCAGGAGGCGGCCATCTGGCCCCTCGAGCCTTCCCCGCCATTTAATAAGATCATGGCTGATCTTTTTGAGACTCAGCTCCACTCACCATAACCCTCAATTCCTTTACTTTTCAAAAATTTATCTAGCCTTGCCTTAAAAAGTGAGGTAGCTTCAACCACTTCACTGGGCAGGGAATTCCACAGATTCACAACCCTTTGGGTGAAGAAGTTCCTCCTGACCTCAGTCCTACATCTGCTTCCCTTTATTTTGAGGCGATGCCCTCTAGTCCTAGTTTCACCTGCTTGTGGAAACAACCTCCCTGCCTCCACCTTATCTATTCCCTTCATAATCATATGTTTCTAGAAAATTTCCCCTCATTCTTCTGAATTCCAATGAGTATAATCCCAGTCTACTCAGTCTCTCCTCATAAAGCAACCCTCAACTCTGGAATCAACCGAGTGAACCTCCTCTGCACCCCCTCCAGTGCTTGTATATCTCTTAAGTAAGGAGACCAAAACTGCACACAGTACTCCAGGTGTGGCCTCACCAGGACCCTATACAGCTGCAGCATAGCCTCCGTTTTTAAACTCCATCCCTCGAGCAATGGCAGACAAAATTCCATTTGCCTTTTTAATCACCTGCTGTGCCTGCAAAACCACCTTCAGCGATTCATGCACAAGGACACCCAAGTCCCTCTGCACAGCAGTGTGCTGCAATTTTTTACCATGTAAAACATAGTCCATTTTGCTGTTATTCCTACCAAAATGGATGACCTCACACTTATCAACATTGTTCTCCGTCTGCCAGACCTTTGCCCACTCACTTAGACTATCTATATCCCTCTGCAGACTTTGTCTTCTGCACACTTTGCTCTACCACTCACCTTAGTGTCAGCTGCAAATTTTGACACACCACACTTACTCCCCAACTCCAAATCATCTATGTAAATTGTAAACAATTGGAGGTCCCAACACTGATCCGAGGCACACCACTAGCCACTGACCGCCAACCAGAAAAACACCCATTTACCCTACTCTTTGCTTTAATCCTCTTCAGAGGAGGTGCCTTTTTTTTCCCTGAAAAAGGGTCCTAACCCGAAATGTCAACTTTCCTGCTCCGTTCCTCCAGCTCCACACTGTTACCTCTGTCCAGAACCAAATTTGGTGAGAATGGAGAACTCGACTATTTTACAATTCAATGGGACACAGCAGCATTATGAAACACCTTGTTAAATCCTAGCACTTTAGCTACCTTTTGAAACAAGGCTAGGTCTTCATAAAAAGATACTTGGATAACATTTAAAGAGACAACCCAAATTAATCTTTCAGAATTGCACTGGCTTCATGACACATTCAACTGGCCAAATTAAAGTAACATCTGTAAAAGATTTTGGGACAGACATTGGGGTTGGGGTTCTTGAGGCACAATGATTGTATTACCTCCTACCTGTGAGCCAGGAGGTAGCAGATCAAGTCCACCTGCTCCAAAGGCGCATAACAGGTTGGTTTAGAAAATATCAAGTTGAACAAAAGACGGGAGAAATCATTAGATTCAAATCCATATAGGTGAAAAATGTTTGACTGGCTATATGCAACAAGCTTCAAATATTATGCACTGTTTTTAATAGCATGTGCCTTCAAGTGTATTAAGCAGTTAGATTCTCAAGGCAGTACATGTTGGGGATGCAAACCATAGAGTCAGATGAATTTTCTTCTATTTGACCGCAGGTAAATTTGGTTTTGTTAAAAACATCTAGGAAGTATTTGCAACATTAAGAGTGAAACCTTCTATTTCACCTTGAAATGTACACAAGACGCAGGGGCAGAAATCAGGCCATTCAGCCCACCGGGTCTGTGCCGCCATTCAATCATGGCTGCTAAGTTCCTCAATCCCTTTCTCCCCATAACCCTTGATAATCAAGAACCTATCTATCTATGTCAGTCTTAAATGTACTCAATGACCTGGCCTCCACAGCCTTCTGTGGCAGTGAATTCCATAGATTCACCATTCTCTGGCTGAAGTTTCTCCTTATCTCAGTTCTAAAAAAGGTCTTCACTTCACTTGAAGGCCATGCCCTTGGGTCCTAGTCTCTCCTACCAATGGAAACATCTTCCCAACATCCACTTTGTCTAGGCCATTCAATATTCTGTAAGTTTCAATTAGATCCCCCCCCCGCCACCTCATCCGTCTAAACTCCAATGGAGTATAGTCCCAGAGTCCGCAAACATTCCTCATATGTAAGCTTTCCATTCCTGGGACCATTCTCGTGAACCTCCTCTGAACCCGCTCCAGGGCCAGTACATCCTTCTTGAGAAATGGGGCCCAAAACTGCATGCAATACTCCAAAATGTGGCCTGACCAGAGCCTTGTAAAGCCTCACTAGTACATCCCTGCTTTTATATTCAAGTCCTCTCAAAATAAAATGCCAACACTGCATTTGCCTTCCTGACCACTGACTCAACCTCCAAGTTTACCTTAAGAGAATCCTGGACTAGAACTCCCAAGTCTCTTTGTACTTCAGACTTCTGAATTTTCTCCCCATTTAGAAAAGAGTCCATGCTTTTATTCTTCTTACCAAAGTGCACAACCTCACACTTTCCCACATTGTACTCCATCTGTCACTTCTTTGCCCACTCTGCTAACCTGTCCAAGTCCTTCTGCAGCCTCGCCACGTCAATACTACCTGGCCCTCCACCTATCTTTGTATCATCTGCAAACTTAGCCAGAATGTCCACAGTTCCTTCATCTAGATCATTAATGTACAAAGTGAAAAGTTGTGGTCCCAGCACTGACCTTTGCAGAACTCCACTTGTCACCAGCTGCCATCCTGAGAAAGACCTCTTTATCCCTACACAGGCAGTATTAAGTTTAACTGTAGATTTACTGGTCAATGCCTAAACAACGATGGAGTCTTCATGTCAAAAATTGGTGTTAAAACCTTAAAAATCCATTAGAGTCAGGAGTAAGCTGAAGAGCAAATAGGTGGTCAGACCCAAAGTTAAGTTAAAAACTGTCTGTGGGACTGAGCAGAAAGAAGTGCTTCATCCACTTACTGAGACTAAAAACTGTTTTTGTCCTTCAGCACATGATCACATCTTAAGGCCAGCATTTGTCACCCATTCTCAACTGCCCTCAAACTACGCAACTTGCTCAGTCAGAGGGCAGTTAAGAATCTACACTGAGGATCTGGAGTCACATCTCCCTCAAAAGGAGAAGGCGGCGTGACCTCAATACAGAAATAAGGGTTTTTCTTTAAAAAGAAATCCAGGACTGAGCTCAGAATTACAGACATATTTACAGAACATGAATTAGAATTTCAAAAACCAAGTTTAAGGCATCAAATATAGTTACAAACAAAGCTTCATGTTGATTAACATTCAAGAGCAAAAATCAACCTTCAATTTTTTTTTAGTACTTTTAAAGGAGGTGGAAAAAAGTTCTCACGTTGGATAAAACTTGCGCTCTAATGCACAAGTGAACAGTTCACAACTTTATGCATTGTTTAAAAGCAATAATCTGATTGCCACAAATTCACATACCAAAAGCAGCTTTAGAACATAGGGCCTGTACTGTGCTGCACTGTTCTGTTCTTCGGCCCACGACGTTGTGTTGAACTTTTACCCTAAACCTAAGGTCTATCTAACCTCCACCCCTACCTTATACTATCATCCATATGCCTATCTAATAGCCGCTTAAATGCCCCCTAATGAGGCCGACTCCACTACCCTCTCTGGCAATGCATTCCACGTCCCTACCACTCAGTCAAGAACCTACCTCTGACGTCTCCCCGATATCTACCTCCACTCACTTTAAAACTATATCCCCTCGTAAAAGCTACCTCCACCCTAGGAAAAAGTCTCTGGCTGTCTACTCTATCGACACCTCTCATCATTTTGTACACCTCTATCAAGTCACTGCTCATCCTTCATCGTTCTAAAAAGAGAAAAGCCCTAGCTCTCTCAACCTTTCCTCATACAACCTGCCCTCCATTCCAGGCAACATTCTGGTAAATCTCCTCTGCACCTTTTCTAACGCTTCCACATCTTTCCTGTAATGAGGTGACCAGAACTGGACACAATACTCCAGATGTGGCCGAACCAAGCTTTTGTATAGCGGGAGCATAACTTCACAGCTCGAACTTAATCCCTCTATTAATGAAAGCTAACACACCATACGCCTTCTTAACAACTCTATCCACCTGGGTGGCAGCTCTCCGGGAACTGTGAACATGAACCCCAAGATCCCTCTGCTCCTCCACACTGCCAAGAATCTTTCTGTTAACCCTGTATTCTGCTTTCAAGTTTGCCCTTCCAAAATGAATCACCTCACACTTTTCAGGGTTAAACTCCATCTGCCACTTCTCAGCCCAGCTCTGCATTCTATCAATGCCCCTTTGTAACCTAGAACAGCCCTCTGCACTGTCCACAACGTGACCCACCTACGTATCGTCCACGAACTTGCTAATCCACCCTTCCATTCCTTCATCCAAATCATTTACAAAAAGCTTTGGAGCTCATCGTGTTATGATTAGACAGGTAGATATTTCCAAAGCTTTTTGTTCCTAGCATCCCCCTTCAGAAGGTTCAGATCAAGTACATGGTCGAAGAAACTCAGGCAAGTTAAGCCACCAACTGTTCTTAGCGCAATATTTGTGCATCTTCAGTAGTGCAGTAAAGAACAATTGACAGTTACATAGCATTGGAAGTGAGATTTTAAAAAAGAGCAGCTTGAGCACAATTAATTAATACACCTAGGATAATGGTGCATTTCCTAATTTTTCAGGTATTTCTAG
>NW_025967428.1:0-25000 GCF_021869965.1 Rhincodon typus
CCAATAATAGCAATCACAATCAAAAGTATGTTTTTACCTCCATGGACAATGTACTGGCAGATCACAACTTCTATTGAAAACATGAGATGTCTTTTCAATTAACTTTTGTTGATCTTTCCCATCAAATGCCATCCCAGGTGGTAAAAGTGGAAATATTTGTCATTGAATTGAGGATCAGTGCTGAATGAATGAAGGAGGAAATTTGAAGAATTTCTCATTTATTTATTTATTTACTTTGCCACAGTGGTCAGTCAAGCAGTACATCTTGCTCAAGGAATTGAACTGGCAGAGAACTAGAGAAGGACATTGGATCAATAATGATTAGGATGAGAAAAGAGGATAGTGGATGAATGGTGGCTGAATGGCCTCTTACTGTACAGTATGATATGGCCAGGAGAACACTGGTAAGGAAGCAAAGTGGAGGGTCCAAGTTGAAGAGTTGTCAATGGCAGAGAAGCAGTCAGCCAAATGATCATTTCTATGCCATAACTGGTATCATTTCTCAGAACTGAGCCCTTTCCCAAGAGGATGGATTATGATTTGTGCAGCAGACTTTTATTACAACATTGTTCCTACTTCCCTTCCAGAGACAGATTAATGGATCTTCTGTTAGATGTTGTAAAGAAGTGGTAAATGCAATGATGTCAAGTCCAGGCAGTTTGGGGACATACAGAGCCATTACAGAGGATGCCATATGAAACTTTATGTCTTTGTAATTTCATTTAATGATTTTACTTATTGATTGAAAGTTTAAGTCAGAATCGGTGGGTTATATATCAAATAAATCTTACTTCACATAAATAAGCAACATCACATTCAGAATCTTACAGCTGTCTCTACTCCTTTGCTGAAGATAGCAGATTGTTCAAGTGTGGTTTTAGAAGAGGTAATGGTAGTAAGGTTACTTAAGTAATAATCCTGAAATCCAGGATAATATTCTGGGACTGTAGACTCAAATCTCACTATAGGCAGATGGTGAAATGTGAATCCAAAAATATAGCTTCATAGTAATCATCATAAGAACTGACTTAAAAAAATATTTCAATGAACTTCACTGGTAGGGCCAGCATTTATTACCCATTCCTGCTTGCCTGTTGTTAAGACAAGTGTAGCCTTCTGGAACAGGGGCAGTCGGTTTGCTGTAGGTCCATCCACAATGCTATTAGCGAGTGAGTTCCAGGGTTTTAACCCGACAACAGTGAAGGAATACCGATATATTTCCAGGTCAGGATGATGAGTGGCTTAGAGGGAAATTTGCAGGTCACAGTGTTCCCATGCATCTGCTGCCCCTGTACTTCCAGATGGTAGTGGTCATTGGTTTGGAATGTACTGTTTAAGGGCCCTTGGTAAATCTGGTTCATTGATGTTCTCTAGGGAAGGAAATCTGCTGTCCTTGCCCTAGTCTGGCCTACATGTGACTCCAGATGCACATTAAAATGGTTGACTCTTAACAGCTCTTTGGGCAATTATGGATGAGGAATAAATTCTGGTTGAACCAGTGATGCCCACATCACATGAATAACCATATTTTGGAAAGGGTTCCATCAGCAAGGTTCCAGCAGCATCAACAGCCCACACTGTCACACCCAAGTGGTCAAGAAACAGGGTTGTCAATGAGATTTCTGACAAACATGATCTGAATTTGTTTTTACATTCACCCCAAAGTCTGACCGACTGCCTTAGTGATCAATTACTTTTGGGAACATGGCTGAATTCCTTCTCCCCAACATCTCCATTGCAGGGTGCCAAATATATTATCCGATTTTGTGCCTGAACTCCATGGGGTAATTTTGACTTTGGGCATTTTCAGCTAAATATGAGAATCAGAGTGAGTGGCTAAATTGATATGATGGTGCTCTTTAGCCTGGAGGAACCTGACACTACCTGGAATTACTGTGCACTGCAATTCTCTAGAACTGATCCAACAACAGCCCACAGTTAGGCAGCAACATTAACATAATAAGCAACAAGGACATCTTTAATGTGGCAAAATATCCCAAGACTCTTCATGGGAAGGTTGTGGCCCAAAACATAATACCAGGATACCACATCTCAGGCAGCAAGAATGCATGTGGAATCACACAGTTTCCTCAATTAACAATATCAAGTTCAGTCCAGCTCAGTTCTCTATAGCTTCAGTCTTTTGCTCAGTGATTTCACTTTCTTTCTATTCAAGATAGGGTTTGGAAATTGCCTGTTATGATTCAACTCACCAAACCACCAGTAGAATCAGGTGCATGTTATTATTGTTCATTCATATGTAGACAAGGAGAGCCAATCTTAAACATTCTAGGACTGAATTTTGGCAAAAATCTACATGCTCTCAACTCTTATACACCTTAACTCAAAGACTCACTTTCCAATATGATCAGCTCGCAACCATATGTTAACCAGATGTCACTTATTTCCCTCAATGTATACATCAGGCATTATCGGTCCCATCTATCTTTGTGCAGTCTAGTCAGTATTCTTGTTTCTTTTGCTCACTCCCTGGCCTGGCTTTTTGGCAGCTACTTACATTTATTTTTCTGCAAACACTCCTAATTGAATCTATATTTAACTCTTTCAGTTTAAAGCCTTTCACATCCTTCTCATTTAGATCATAATCACAACACAAAGCCTTCATATTCCTTTATGGTAACCTCTTATGCAGTTGCCTGCCTATTATCTCAGGTACTATGGTCGACATGTGAGGACTCGGAAGCCTTGTCATCCCCTCTGAATGGTAAACAGTCTACCTGTCATCAACATAACTGGCTTGGACTTCAGAATTTCTAAATATCAGCTTTGCCTCAGCACCTACCTAAGCTTCATCTTTTGCTGTGCCTTTGTCATCTTCAAACCTATTGACACATTAAAAATTTCTGGTACACAGTAGTTCTTCCAGTGACTGCATAGTTACATTGTTTTTCCTTCTTTGGGGATAATAGTTTGCAACTTGTTTGACAGAAAAATCCAACTTCAAAGCAGAAGTTACAACTACAACCAAAACTAAAGTGTACAAGCCGGTACTGAAGCACCAGTGAGTACTCTAACTTTACCTTTAACAAAAAAAAACAAACACAAACGCTCCTGCTCCAATTTACAGGAAAGAAAAAAGACTTTTTAGTTCTCAAATGATTCACACATCTTACTTGTACTCTACCATCTTAGCTGTACTTCATCACCGAGCATCACATGAGACTGTCCAGAACTGTTCCTGCCATATAAAACTTTACAGCATCCTCTTTCCTAACACCACAATCTCAAATCTCCTGATCAAGACTGATATCCCTCAACCTTGTTTTTTTTTTGTGTACATTCAATTCAAAATGAGAACACAACTGACATCCTTCCCATTCTAATGAGTCAAGTTGCTCTACACTTATGAAAACAACACCATTGTTATTTTATGGCATAGATTCCAGACCAGATAGCTACATAACATCTTGGCATGTGATGTTCTGGAGTAAAAGTTCTCACCTCACTGTCACACATTCCACTAATGGCTGAATCAGTGCTGTCAGTTCTCCCTATGCTTGTAATGTACTGTGTCAGAAGTCACATGACACTAGGTTATAGTCCAACAGGTTTATCACCTGACGAAGGGGCAGAGCTCCAAAAGCTTGTGATTTCAAACAAACCTGTGGAGTATAAACTCGTGTCATGTGACTTCTGATTTTGCCCATCCCAGTTCAACACTGGCATCTCCACATTATGGCTTGTAATGTACAGTAACACCAGTATACACAGAACCCGGACTATGTGTTTAATTCTGTGATATCTTAGCTTTGTGAATCATTAGTGCTGTAAATAAAATTCAAGATATCTGACTCGCTGAGCCTGACTATCTGCGGTAGACTAACCTAGAGTCAACTAGAAACAGCATCAGCCTCTGTCCACATTTTTCTTCAGCCCCAGCAATCCACCTTATTTGTCTAAACACAGGTTTTAGAGTTCTCCTTCCCCATTTGTTGGTGTCCATTCTGGGAGTTTACTCGCTGATGCTGAATACCTGTAATCTGAAATGGTCTGCAAAATGAATTGTAATTCATTATTTAAATGCAAAGTAACTGGCAGACTGTGCCATGTGATTAAATCTGTCAGTGCAAACAGCATTTTCTCTGCTATTGTAGGCCTCCTTTCCATGTACACATATTAACGGCTGTACTAGGCAGTCTTGCCTAGGATGTCTCTCCTGATGAAAGTGGGACAGAGAGGTTAACTGCTGCATCCTCCCAAGCCCATCCAGTAAACATGTGTTGCTTATTGCTTTTGGT
Organism: Rhincodon typus; assembly: GCF_021869965.1. Taxonomy (NCBI): domain Eukaryota; kingdom Metazoa; phylum Chordata; class Chondrichthyes; order Orectolobiformes; family Rhincodontidae; genus Rhincodon; species Rhincodon typus. The sequence continues at coordinate 4,260 of NW_025967428.1, forward strand.
ATATTTGATATTTTTTTTCTGACAACAGGTTGACATCCGTGGCATGTTTTGACAAATTGCATACATCTTCCAGAGCCACTGGCCGTCAGATTTTTGTTCGTAAGCTTTGCTTTGTAACACCCACTCACAAGTACCTTTCACAAGCTCGCATCGCAATCTAGACCTAAGTTTTTGAGTCAGTACAAGTTTATAGCCTTTGAGAACACACTTCCGAATTGTGCACAATTCATTTTGTGTGCTGTATTCCCCACTCTGAAACGGCCAGCAATCCCTGGGTGGACAGAGGAAGCGCTTCAGTGACACCCACAATGTCTCACTTGCAACGTGCGGCATTCCCACAGACACCAGGGAATCACTGGCCCAAGACAAAAAGTAGAAGCTGGGAAAAAAACGACAAAAGGAGTGCACCGCCACACTGGTGCCCCACTCATGCCTTCCTGTGACCACCATCTGTCCCAGGTGTAACAGAGCCTGTGGTAGCTGCATCGGTCTGTACAGTCACCTATGGACTCACCTTGAGAGTGAAGAGAATCATCCTTGTCTGCTAGGGACTGCCAATGATAATGACGATGCACCGTGAACTGGATATTCTTCCAACTACTGGTTTGGATTATCTGTCTGTGTCATCCAGTTTTGGATGTTTGCCCAGCATCTCTCCAATTGTCACTGTTCTTGGTGTGGCATGAACTGCCAAAAACTGCAGAAGTTATACAGCATCTTTCTTCAGTGAAGAAATACATGTTTTATTCTCCCTCACTTCAGTGGCATTTTGTGGTTCACATGCGTCTTGTTCCTACTTCTATATTTTCTTTGATTTCACAGGTCGTGAGCTTATGCCTCATGAATACTTGCTGTGTTTCTGCCATGCCCAACAAGCCTTAACTCTAAATCCTGCTGATTACAATCAAGCCAATGCTAATCTCAGCCTTGTCTCATTATAGCTGTCTATTGGATGAATGAATAATCATGGATCATAGAATCCCTACTGTGTGGAAACAGGCCATTTGGCTCAACAGGTCCACACCTACTGTCCAAAGAGTATCCCACCCAGAGTCACACCACCCTCCCCTACACTTATAACCCTGCATTTCCCATGGCTAATCCACCTAACGTACACATCCCTGGGCACTATGGGCAATTTGGCAAGGCCAATCCACCTAAACTGTACATCTTTGGACTGTGGGAGGAAACCAGAGCACCTGAAGAAAACCCACACAGACACAGGGAGAATGTGTAAACTCCGCACAGACAGTCACCCAAGGCTGGAATTGAACCTGGTCCCTGGCGCTATGAGGTAGCAGTGCTAACCACTGAGCAGCTGTGCCACCGTCATCTGAAATACATTCTACTCCTGCAATTTTTTATATCACCTAGAGACTTGGTGCCAATAAATCTTTGGTCCATATCAATATAAACTCATTAATCTGTAAAATCCACAAAGCATGGCAAAAGTTGTCACTTCCTTGAATCAGAAAAATGCTCCAACTGAAAAAATCCATATTTTAAGTCAAGGTGGAGAACAACATGGGCATCAACAATTCTTGAAAGGCTTTTTTAACAGTAAAGATGTTTTCTTAATATTTTTGTCTAATCAAACTGCTCAGAGGGGTTATGACACATCCCTGGAGCAAGTGAGACTTAAGCCTGGGCCTCCTGACTCAGAGTTAGGGACACTACGACTGCAACATCACAATGGAGATGGGTAACCTTCTCTTACTACATTCAAATGTCACCATTTGATTAATGTGTTAATCATTCACCTGGCTCTGTTATAGAATCATAGAATTCCTACAATGCGGATAGAGACCTCTCAGCCCATCGAGTCTGCAATGACCCTCCAAATAGCATCCCACCCAAATTCATCACCCCGAATCTCTGCATCCTATCATGGCTAAGCCATGTAGGCTGCACGTTTTGGTCAATTTAGCATGGCCAATCCACCTAACCTGTACATCTTTGGACAGCGGCAAGAAAGCAGAGCACCCAGTGGAAACCCACACAGACACAGGAAGAATGTGAAAACTCCACACAGACAGTCACCTGAGGCTGGAATCGAACCTCAGCCCCTGGCACTGTGAGGAAGCAGTGCTAACCAGAGCCACTGTACCACCCATAGTCATTCTGTTCTTTGATTTCTCTCAACTTTCCCTCTCTGAGACTTTAATGTTCTCATCTATGGATAATCCCACTTGGTGGTTGTCCTAATCTTTGAAACATTACTCCAACTTCCTGTCGAGGTTATACATAGAATTTCACAGGTTTACCTTCAATCCATAGTGCTGTGACCTGAAGGCTTGAGCAGTTTCTCTTCTTAAAAGCGGCTCCCCGTCCTCCCCAAGCAAGTATTGCCTGTACATTTCAATCCCCATCTCTCACATTTGCAATGAGATGTCCTACAGTTTGAAGTAAGGCTGGAAATCTTACATAGACTTTTGAGATGTGCACTTGATTTTCTTTGTCTTCCATTGTTCCGACATTGCTCTGGCAATGACATTATTGACACTGCTTGAACCTGCCTTCATGTCCAGCATCATCAACAATGACTGGCATTCTCTTATGATTGCTCCCACAATGGGAAAACATGTATCAAATGTTATGTCAGTATAGAACATAGAACAGTACAGCATAGTACAGGCCCTTTGGCGTATGATGTTGTGCCGAACTTTTACCCTAAACCTAAGGTCTATCAAACCTCCACCCCTACCTTATACTATCATCCATTTTCCTATCTAATAGCCGTTTAAATGCCCCTAATGAGGCCGACTCCACTACCCTCTCCGGCAATACATTCCATGCCCTTATCACTCTCTGAGTAAAGAACCTACCTCTGATGTCTCCCCTATATCTACCTCCACTCACTTTAAAACTATGCTCCCTCATAATAGCTACCTCCACCCTAGGAAAAAGTCTCTGGCTATCCACTCTATCTATACCTCTGATCATTTTGTACAACTCTATCAAGTAACTTCTCATCCTTCGTCATTCTAAAGAGAAAAGCCCTAGCTCTCTCAACCTTTCCTCGTAAGACCTTCCCTCCATTCCAGGCAACATCCTGGTAAATCTCCTGTACACGTTTTCCAATGCTTCCACATCTTTCCTGTAATGAGGCAACCAGAACTAGACACAATACTCCAGATGTGGCCGAACCAGGCTTTTGTATAGCTGGAGCATAACTTCACTTTCTGCAGCTTCAACTCATTTCACAGCTGTGCTGCTTTCACCTCTCTTTCCTTGAAATTACTAGCCAGGTTTCCCTCACTGTTCAGCTTTGTTTCTGCTCCACTCGGCAAGAACCTCCTTTCTCCTACAAGTTTTCCATGATAGGGCAGCTGATATCTGCCTTGTAACGCTATCTGTGGCCACACGTGAAACATTCACCCTTAGACACGCTGTCTACGTTTATTCCTCTGAATAGAGTCGGTCACTTGGTTAACTTCAAATAATGTTGACAGTGATGGGACCATGTGTCATGCTGTGAAATTGTCCATCTTCTACTCAAATGTCATTGCTGCTTCCAAAGAGTTACCCAACATTAAGACACCTCTTCTTTCAATCAGATTTAACCACAAGTAGCTCAGTGGTTAGCACAGTTGCCTCGCAATGCCTGATTCAGGTTCAATTCCACCCTCGGGCGACTGTGTGGAGTTTGCACCTTACCCCTGTGTCTGCATGGATTTCCTCCGGGTGCTCCGGTTTCTTCCACAGTCCAGATATGGTTAGGTGGATTGGCCGTGCTAAATTGTCCATAGTGTCCAGAGATGTGCAAGCTAGGTTGGTTAGCCATGGGAAATCTAGGGTTACAGGGATGGGCTGGTTCTGGGTGGAATGCTCTTCAGGGTGTTAGTGTGGACCTGATGGACTGAATGGCCTGCTTCCACACTGTAGTTTTCAATGATTCTACAAGTTATCCAGTTTGTCATATTGGACGCCTTCATCCATTATCTGGTGATTCAGGTCCATCACAATGTAATTGCATCCATCCAACCCTTGCCTCAAAAGGGCCAAATGTTTTCATTCTTTCTGTCTCACCTAATAGAACATATCCCCTGGGATGTGACATTTGGGATCACCACAAAATTATCTTTCAAAGCTTTCACTGCATGTTTACAATCCACCTTTTCTCCCATGTCAGGCAACATCTTGAGAGTCATCCTCCCCGAAACAGTCACGTTGAACAACGATATAACCCATCACTGAGCTTTCTGTGCATCTGTAGCCCCAGCCAAAAACAAGCCTCAACTCCAGCCATATTTTCATATAACAGTATGAAACAGGAGCAGAAGTAGATCATTTGGCTCCTTGAGCCTGCTCCGCCATTCAATAAGATCACACTGATCTGTTTGTGTTTTGAATTCCACATTTCCATCATTGTTCCCCTTAACCATCAAAAATCTATCTATGTCTTAAAAATATTCAATGTCTCCACCTCTATCACCCTCTAGGGTGGAGATTTCCAAAGTTGTATTGTCCTCTGGAGAAAAACTTCTCCTCTTCCTGATGCCAAAAACGCAATACTTTGTTCTAAAACAGTGTTTCCCCTAGTTCTGGAACCTTCCACAGGAGGGGACATCCTTTCATGTTATCCTTGTCAAGATCATTCAGGATGCTATACACTTCACCCCTCACTCTCCTAAACCCCAATGGTAACAAGCCCAGTCAGTCTAACCTATCCTCATAAGACAACCCATTTACTCCAAGTGTCAATCTGGGAAGCCTCCTGTGAATCATCTTCAGTGCATTTCCATCCTCCCTTATACTAATGAGGCCGGACTGGTACACCATATTTGAGATGAGGTCTCGTTAACACTCTGTATAAGTGAAGCATAACGTCCTTACTTTCATGTTTCACATTGATGGTGCAGACATCATTCACTCGATGAAATGACTCCAATCCCTGGAGTGCAGACGTACACAATCTGGCGAAAGCCATGACACACACAATGCACAATATCCATTTATACCCCTGTATTTCTCTTCTGTATTTTTTTCCTCATAGCCAGTGTCACCTCTCCAACTCAAAGGACACATTTCAAATCACAAATTTAACTTTTCAAAAAATATTGCCAAAACTTTAACGGAGGCTGCTGCTTCTTGCTAATACCTTATGTAGTATCTACCGGTCAGTGTCTTCATTGAGTGCCATATTACGTTCTTTGGTCAAGCTGTAACTCTAACCCGAGCTTCAGAAAGAGAAGCAATCAAGATAAGCAATCTGTTCCGAGATGTTACGACACATGTCTGGAACAGGTAGGGGACTTGAACTCAGGTCTCCTGGCTTAGAAGTAGGGACACCATCTCACTAAAGCTGGAGACAAGAAACCAGCATTGAATGTTTTCCAAGGGTATAGTCTTTAGGTATAAAGGGCGTAGGGAGAAAGTAGGAACAGGGTACAGGTGACCTCAGCCGATGTGGGAATAGTACCCATGCTGACAGTGTCACTCTGCAGACCAACCATCCCACCAACTAAGCTTACCAAGAGTTCAAGCATTCAGTGTGCATTTAAAACCCTGTGAATATCTGATGCACATGTAGAAATTAGTGTCATAGAGTCATCTGTCAATAATTCTGATATATGAAGTATGCATTGTCACTAAAATAAATTATATTCTCATTGTGCTTTGACGTTCAGAGTCACTGGCATCTACCATAAATAGATTGTACGTCACTTCTGGTTAAGAATTTACCAATACTTTTGTTTCATGTTTAGCCATATAGAAATAGAACAATGGTGAATAGCAACTTTTACTGTGTGAAGTAACAACCATAAATTCACATGTGTCACCCATGCAAGTTTCCAGGGACAGATTGAGAGACATTAAAGCACTAGTTGAAAGAACAAATGGAGGTCATTCAGCCCATCATGACTTTGATGCTTTCTTGCGAGACAATCCAAAACCAACCTGCATCTCCCTTCACAATAGCCCAGTCCTTTCCCAGCTTCAAATATTTATCCAAACTTCCTTCAAACTACGAAGTCTCTGCCAGAAGAAATCCCTATGACAAAACATTCCATTTTCCAACTAAACTCTGTCAAGATATATTTATTGAAATCCCTTTCTTTACTTTCCCACTGATGATTTTAAATTGTTGACTCCTTTTCACTAGTTCCTCAACCAAGGGAGCTCATCCGTCCCTATTCGCTCAATTAAAAACCTGCTAATTCTCATCTGAACCTTCTTTGGAAACTTTCCCAGTATTTCAGGTCTGCTGTGGCTCAGTGGATTGTACTCTGACCTCTGAAACAGAAGGTTAAAGGATTATATTTCACTCTAGAGAACTGAGCACATAAGCCAACCTGGCACATCTTTCAGTCGAGATGTTAAATTGAGGCTTGTTTTGCTCCCTGAGATGAATGTACAAGTTCCCATGGCATTATTTAAAGAAGGATAGGGTAGCTCTTTCCAGTGGCCTGACCAGTACTTATTCCTCAACTGGTATCACTGAAAATAAAAGGTATTCTTTATCTCATTGCTGATGCTGTGACCAATTTTTCTTCCTCAATCAATTGAATTAAATGGTTTATTGTCACTTGTATTTTACAGTGAATAATACAGTAAAATACAATGAGAAACTTCAACTGTCGCCACAATCTGGCATCATTTGGAATAGTTTAAGAATAATATCTACAACTCAAAGAGAGGCCATCTTCATTCTGTCACCTCTGCCTTGTATCCTCAGCCGCTTACCAATGCAGGTTGTTCATTAGAACATAAGAAACAGAAGCAGGAGTAGGCCATCTGGCCCCTCAAGCCTGCTCCACCATTCAATAAGATCATGGCTGATGTTTTTGTGGATTCAGTTGCACTTTCTTGTCCGTTCACCATAATCCTTACTTCTTTTGCCGTTTAAAAATCTATCTATCATTGCCTTAAACACATTCAATGAGGTAGCCTCAACTACTTCACTGGGCATGGAATTCCTCAGATTCACAACTCTTTGGGAGAAGACGTTCCTCCTCAACTCAGTCATAAATCTGCTCCCCCCTTATTTTGAGTCTATGCCCCCTTGTTCTAGTTTCTTACACCAGTGGAAACAACCTCCCTGCTTCTATCTTATCTATTACCTTCATAATTTTATATGTTTCTATAAGAATCCCACCCCCCTCCATTCTTCTAAATTCCAATGTTTGCAGGGAAAGGGACAACTGACAAGTAGGAGGCCTTGAAAATTATGATACTGAGTGTTCAGAGGCATTATGTTCCTGTTAGAGTAAAAGGCAAAGCTGGTAAGATTAGGGAACAATGGATGAAAAAAGAGATTGAAGTTCTAATCAAGAATAAAAAGAAGCATACATTAGATGTAGACAATTAGGATCAATTGAATCTCTTAAAGGGTAGAAAGAGTGTCAGGCCATTCTTAAGAAGGAAATCAAGAAGGCAAAGTGGGGATATGAGATATTCTTGGCAGATAAGGTTGAAGATAATCCAGATGGATTCTACAAATACGTTAAGAGCAAGAGAGCAACTAGAGACAGAGTAAGGCCCCTTGACAATCAACAAGGTCATCTGGTATTGAACCTCAGGAAATGGAAGAGACATTAAGTAAATATTTCACACGGGTTTTTACTGTTGAGAAAGAAATGGAGGCTGGCGAACTCAGGGAAATAAATATTGATATTTTGAAAACAGTTCATATTTCAGAGGAAGAAGTGCTGGAGGCCTTAGAAAGCGTAAAAGTAGATAAATCTTCAGGACCTGATCAAGTGAATCCAAGGACATTTTGGGAAGTTAGCAAGGTAATTGTGGGACCCCTAGCAGAAATATTTGCATCATCTATAAACACGGATGAAGTGCCAGATGACTGGAAGTGGCTAATATTGTGCCTTTGTTTAAGAAAGACTGTAAGGAGAAGCCTGGAAACTATAGGCCTTTGAGTCTGAACTTGGTGGTGGGTAAGTTTTTGGACATGATTCCGAAAGATAGGATTTAAGTGGCATTTGGAGAGACAAGGATTGATTAGAGATAGTCATCATAATTTTGTGTGAAGAAAACTGTGTCTCACTAACTTGGCTGAGTTCTTTAATGAAGTATCCAAAAAAGATTGATGAGGGCAGAGCAGTAAATGTTGTTTACTTGGACTTTAATAAAGCCATTGACAAGGTTCCGCATGGTAGACTAATTAGTAGAATTGGATCTCAAAGGATTCAGAGTGAGCTTGCCAATTGAATACAAAATTGGCTTGATAGTAGGAGACAGAAGGTGGTGGTGGAGGGTTGTTTTTCAGACTGGAGGCATGTGTTCCACAGAGATCGGTATTGCATCCACTTTTGTTTGTCAGTTATACATATGATTTGGATGAGAATGGAGGAGGCATTGTTTGTAAGTTTGAAGATGACATGAAAATTGGTGGTTAGAAGGTTATCTAAGATTACAAAGAGATCTTGATCGATTGGTCAGTGGGCTGAGAAGTGGCAGATGGAGTTTAATTTGGATAAATGCAAGGTATTTCATTTTGGTAATACAAACAAGGACAAGACTTGTACAATTAATGGTAAGGCCCTGAGTGTTATTGTAGAACAGAGAGATCTAGGGGTTCAGGTACATAATTCTTTGAATTTTACGTGACAGGTAGTTAGGCTGGTTAAGACGGTGTTTAGCACGCTTCCCTCAGAAGTTTGCATATAGAAATTGAGACGTCATGTTGAGGTTGTACAGGACATTGGTGAGGCCCCTTTGGGAGTATTGTGTGCAGCTCTGGTTGCCCTGTTATAGGAAGGATATTATTAAACTGGAGACAATTTGGAAAAGATTTACCAGTTTATTGCCAGGAAAGGAGAGTTTGAGTTATAAAGATAGACTGGAAAGACTGGGACTTTTTTTCACTGGAGCATAGGAGATTGAGGGGTGACCTTATTGAGGTTTAGAAAATCTTGAGGAGCGTAGATAAGGTGAATGAGAAGGGTCCCTTCCCTGTGTTAGGGGAGCTCAAAACTAGGGGGCATATTTTTAAAGCCAGAGGAGAAAGATTTGAAAAGGACCTGAGGGACATCCTTTTTACACAGTGGGTTGTTTGTACGTGGAATGAGTTGCCAGAGAAAGTGGTGGAAGCAGGTACAGTTCCAACAATTAAAAGACATTTGGATGAGTACTGAATAGGAAAGGTTTGGAGGGATATGGGTCAAGATCAGGCAGCTGGGTCTAGTTTATTTTGGGAATATGGTTAATGTGGACTGGTTGGATCGAAGGGTCTGTTTCCATGCTGTATGACTCTATGACATCTGTGTCTCCACCCCTCCTCCATGGCCCACCTGCAAAGAGCCCACCACTGTCAATGTCGCCACTCTTCAGACACCATCGCTTCATCGCTGGGTCCACTCTGGCACTGCCGCTAGTGGCCCCTGTGCTGAACACGCACTTGCCCTGCAACAAGGAACCTGCGGCTCCACTGCCATCACCACCTTGCCGATGACAAGGAGTCCCGGCTCCAGGCCAATCGCAACCAGGAGCTGCTGCCACCACCGTGTTGATGAACTGGGAGCCCTACTCCGGGCCTACTGCAACTGCAACCAGGAGTCCATGGCTCCTCTGCCACCTTGATGATGCCCCACTGCCAGTCCAGGTCGCCACCACATAGTCACCAAGAATCCCGCTCTGTCCACCTTCCTCCAAATTGTCACCTTTTCCACCAGCACCAACTAAAGATTCATTTGGATCATTTGTCTTTTAGCTGACGTTGGGAGTAGGCGATGTGTAAATTGGCTGCAATGTTTCCTATTTTACCAAAGAGACTGCGGTTTAAAAGTACAATAAGGACTGATACAAGTGCTGTCAAATGCTTTGGAACATACTGAGGTCATGAAGAGCAGTATATAATAACAAGCCTTTATTTTTTATCTTGTGGGAGATTGCTGTGTGCAGATCGGCTGCAGCATTTCCGAAATCACGATCGCGACTGCACTTCAGAACACCATTCATTCACTGTCAAGTATTTTGTAACATTCTGAGAACATAAAATGTGCCAGAGAAATGCAAATTCTTTCTTACTTCGCATTGTAGTCAAATATTAGTATGTTAACAATTAGTTTGTAATTGAAATGATGTTAGGTGAGGAATAAATATTGATCGGGTCAATGGGGAGAGCTCCTCTGTTCTACTTTCAATAATACCATGGGAACTTTTCCCTCTGTGTGACAGAGCAGAGTCTTAGTTTATGGGGGCTATTATATGACAGTGGTTGTGTCCATATCTCTGAACTGGGAAGCCCAGCTTAAAGTCCTACATCTCCAGAGATGTTAAATGATATTTTCAATATTTTCCAATTAAATATCTAAAAAGCTAACAAAGGGTCCAGCCATTCTATATAAATTGAGCCACTGTTCACACAAGCAATGAGAATAATGGCTTAGTCAGTAACACAATTGGCACAAGCTTGTAAGTTCATATCCAGGGACTGAGCACTTGGATATATATCGTGGCAGTTCAGGGACGTAGAGAAGGGATGGTCAGTCCTTTGAAATCTTATTGTTGTGCATGGCTGTTTTTATATGGCATGGAGTCCTTCTGCACTGGTAGTATTGAATGTGAAACATATCAAGTACAGCATCTTCCAGGCTGTAGCAATTTGAATACACATATACAGCTTCGATTAATAGGACAGTTTTTTGAATCTTGAATTATTGATTAGTTTATTGAATAATCATCTTCGTTGTAATCGATGAATTATGATGATAAATCAAATAAAACAGGTGATCATAATTCATGACACATTTATAGATCATCATTGAAAATTATAGACAATCAGTCCAAAGCGTTGTATAACTATAATAATTCCAAAATACAGATAACGACCGTTTATTTCAAAATGTTGGTCTCCTTCATTTACAGGATAGAAAGGAATTGCGCATTGCATTTTGCATTAAAGTCCATAGATCCATATTCTACGTGGTTGCGTTTGACTGGCATGGATGCAATGGGCCAAAGAGCATTTTTCTGTGCTGTAGATCTCTTTGATTCCATGACTCAAAGTGTTGGAAGTTGAGTTTGTTAAATTCTCAATAATTAACAAAGCATTTCTAAGTTTTATAAAGTCTTGTGGTGTCTGTGTTCTATATTGTATTTATGGAATGCTGTCTTTGCTCCAATATTTCGTCACACATTTACATTTAGTGTGGTTGCGCAAGAGATAGCAATGGGAGGTGGGATTCGAGAGTTTAGCAGGAAGATTGCAGGGGAAGACTATCTGAGTGCGTCAATTAACCGAGAACTGCCCTCTCAGTACAGGATCCCATGGTACCCTACAAAGAAGAAAAAGCTTGGTTGAGAGTGGGACAAGACTGGCAGCTTAACATTTTGGATTTAGATGTTTCAGTCATGATAAAGAAGGATGTACAAGAGGTCGTGGACTTATGTTACTGAATACAGAGAATATCACAACTGTCTTGACACCATGGAGGGCTCATCCATCAAGGCTATTTGCGTAGAGCTCAGGAACAGGAAGGGTATAATCACTTTGATGGGATTGTACTACAGGTCTCCCAACAGCCAGTGGGTGATAGAGGAGCAGATATGTGAACAGATTATGGAAAAATGCTAAAACAACAGAGTTATTGTGATGGGCGATTTTAACACCAGCACGGCGCCCCCCACCCCCCACTCCGCCCCAATACTGACTGGGACTTGCTTGTGCCAAGGGCTTGGATGGGGAGGAATTTGTTAGGTGTTTCTAAGACGTCTTTTTAAAACAATATGTAAATAGTCCAACGAGAGAAGGGGCCATATAGACCTGGTACTGGGGAATGGGCCCAGCCAGATGACCAAAGTTTCAGTGGGAGAGCATTTTGTGAACAGTGACCATAATTCTGTAAATTTTACGTTACTTATGAATAAAGACAAGAGTAAGCCTCGGGTGAGTTGAGGGAAGGCTAACTACAATGGGAGCATGGGAATGTAGATTGGGGGTGGCTGTTTGAGGGTAAATCCTCATCTGCTATGTGGGAAACTTTTAAAGGCCAGTTGATTGGAGTTCAGGACCAGTGTGTTCCTGTGAAAACGAAGGATGAGGATGGCATGATTCGGGAACCTTGGGTGGCAAGAGAAATTGGGAGCTTCGTCAACAAGATACAAAAGGCACACGTAAGGTTTAGGAAACTGAAGACAGACAGAGCCCTCAAATAATATAAAGATAGCAGGAAAGAACTCAGCTAAGAAATGAGGAGGGCTAAAAGTGCCGCGAAATGTCTTTGTTAAACAGGATTAAGGAAAGTCACAAGGTGTTTTATACCAATCTAAGGAGCAAGAAGATAGCTAGCAAAAGGTATGTCCACTCAAGGAAAAAGGAGGGAATTGATGCGTTGAGCTGGAGGAGGTGGGTGAGGTCCCGAATGAATATTTTGCATCAATATTCACAAAGGAGAAATTGCTATTCTAGGGCATGTTAATATAAAAATGGAAATGATGAGTGTTTTAAAAAGCTTTAAGGTAGAGAAGTGCCTAGGAAGTGATGAGATGTTTCCCAGAATGTTGAAGAAGGCAGGTGAAGAAATTATTAAGGCTTTGTAAGAAATCTTTGTAACCGCTTTAGTCACAGGACAGATACCAGAGGATTGGCGAATAGCCAGCAGTGCCCCTTTGATTAAGACGGGTAACAGGGATAATCTGGGAAATTACAGGCTAGTGAGCCTTGCTTCAATGGTAGGGAAATTATTGGAGAAGATTCTCAGGGGTGGGATTTACTGACATTTGGAAAAATATAGACTTTTTAAGCAACAGGCAGCATGGCTTTGTGTGGGGAAAGTTGTGTCTCATAAATTAACTGAGTTTTTTGAGAACTTGACAGAGATGATTGATGAGGGCAGGGCAGTAAATGGCATTGATATGGAGTTCAACAAGGCCTTCGACAAGGTCCCTCATAGTAGCTGATACAAAAGGTGAAGTCACATGGAATCTGTAGTGAGTTGATAAGATTGATGCAGAACTGACTTAGTTATGAACAACAGAGAGTAGAGGTGGAAGGGTGTTTTTCTGAGTGCAGATCTGAGACCAGTGGTATTCCATAGGGATCAGCACTGGTTTGTAATATATATATATATATAAATAATTTGGAGGAAATTGTAGCTGGCCTGATTAGTAAGTTTATGAGTGACACAAAGATGTGGAAAGCTGCAGATAATGAGGAGGAATACCAGAGGATACAGCAGGATATAGACAGCCTGGAGACTTGGGCAGAGAAATAGCAGATGGAGTTTAATCCAGACAAATGTGAGGTAATGCATTTTGGAAGATCTAATGTAGAAGGGAAGTAAACAGTAATTGGCAGAACCCTTAATAGCATCAATGTATAGAGGAATCGAGGTGTATAGATTCATAATTCCGTGAAAATGGCAACATAAGTGGATAAGGCCGTCAAGAAGGTATATAGCATGCTTGCCTTCATCAGTTGGGGCATAGTGTATAAAAATTAGCAAATCATGTTGCAGCTATTTAGAAATTCAGTTATGCCACATTTGAAATATTGTGCACAGTTCTGGCCACCACACTATCGAAAGGTTTTACAGAAGGTATGGAAAATGTTCACTAGGATGTTCCCTGGTTTGGAGGGTATTAGCTATGAGGAGAGATTGGGCAAACTTGTTTTGTTTTCACTTGAATGTTGAAGGGTGAGGAGGCAACTTGAATGTTGAGGGGGCAACCTGATGGAAGTTCACAAAGTTTTAAGAGGCGTGGATAGAATGGCTGTTCAGAGTCTTGTCCCAGAGTAGAAATATCAATTACTCGGGGACATAGATTTAAGATAAAAGGGGATGAGTTTAAAGGGAATGTGAAAGGCAAGTTTTTTACACAGAGGCTGCTAAGTACCTGGAATGTGTGAAGGCAGTGGAGGTGGATACAATAGCAACATTTAAGAGGCATCTTGTTAGATACAAGAATAGGCAGAGAATAGAGGGGTACGGGCCATGTTGAGGCAAAAGGTTTTTAGGTTAGAAACATATAATGTGTCAGCACAGGCTTGGTAGGCCGAAGGGCGTGTTTCTGTGCTCCACTGTTCTTTGCTCTAAAAGCCAAGGAGATCTCCTGATATCTGGTCAATATTCCAGACTGGGGAAAAATACACTAAATCCAATCCTGGGGATCTATGAATATGAACTCAGGATATTTTCCAACAAATAATAAGCTTGCATCAGGAAAATGTTTCCATGAACCTGTGTGATTGTCACAAAATTTCAGCTGGTTTGCTAACCTGCGTTAAGCTGTCAAGAGTCTGCAACAAAAAGATTGCCTATTAAATGCTGAACTAAAAAGTCAGTTTTATCAAATGCAGCCATTAATTTAAGAAGGTAGCTCTTCTAAGAATAGCTAGAAACCAATAGTAAGCAGATGTTGACAACACAAAAATAAATAACAGAGAAGCAACAAGGCCAAGCAAATTAGCCGATTGATTATTTTGTATGTTGCGTTGGCCTTGGATTTTCCTTATACAAAAGCATTGACTATGTCAATAGTTTGGTCACAGTTTAAGGCTGTGAGGTAGGCCATTTTGAACTCAGATGTGGAGAAGTTTCTTCATCTGGAGAATCCTATGGAATTCTCCGCCAATAAATGTGATAAGACCTAAACCTTGAATAATTACAAGAAGGAATTAGATACAGTTCTTGGGGCTAAAGGGATCAAAGGCTATGGAGAGAAAGTGGGAACAGGGGACTGAGTTGGATGATCAGCCATGATCATATAGAATGGTGAGCAGGCTCAAAGCACTGAATGGCGTACTGCTCCTATTTTCTATGTTTTTGTAACTACATTCTAAATTGTTTGTGAAGTGTTTATGGGAGATCCTGTGAAAGGTATCAAGTAATTATAAACATTTTCATTTCTGTCTTTCCTGTTTTTTCTCTCAGTGAGTAGGGTGCAATCTCTGAAGTGTCAACTGTTATTGGGTGCTTTGTCCTGGTGCTAATTCCTCAGACAAGGTGATAGAAACTGTTCGCGCTTTTTTCTATATTCGTTCATTGAATGTGGAAAATGCTGACTGCATCAGTGTTTATTGTCCATCCCTAATTACCCAGAGGGTAGTTAAAAGTCAACCACATTGACGTGGATCTGGTGTCACATGTGGACTAGCCAAGGTAAAGCTGACACATTTCCTTCCCTAAAGGGCATCAACGAACCAGATGTTCTGTTTCTCACAATGGACAGGGGTTGTGTAATTATTCCAGATTGTTTTCATTGAATTCATATATCACCATCTGCCATGGCAGAATTCAAACCCTGGTCCCCGGAATCGAGATCACTAGTCCAATTACATTATCGCTATGCCACCATTTTCCCTGTTGAAACAGCCGGCGGCTGGGGGGGGTGGTGTGTGCGGGGGGTAGGTGGCGGGTGGGTGGTTGACGGATGGTGTCTCAGCCAAACGTGTTCCAATTGTTGCCCAATATACCAGCATCCACTTTGACTTGAGAGCAGTCACTGGGTTTAGACCAAGAATAGAACTTAAGCTTTCATTCCTGCTCTTCGACAACAGACTCTGAGGCATTTCCAAGAAATAAATTTATATTGACGCTCCTCATGCAGAATTGTAGGTGTGCCACATTGTTGGAATACCTTATTTTGGAAGCAATGTGGCTACATAGATTCCGAGTTTGAAGGGCAGAGGAGTTCTGGCCAGTGCCCTAATCAGTATTGATCCCTCAATCTACGTCACTCAAACCAACACATCTTCTCATTTCTACTCTACAGTTTGTGGAACTTACAGGGTAAAAGTTGGCTGCCATGTTCTCTATATTAGTGATTGCATATCAAAAGGGGCAGCTTGGTGGCTCAGTGGTTTTCCCTGTTGCCTCACAGCACCAGGGACCTGGGTTCGATTCCAGCCTCAGGCGACTGCCTATGTGGAGCTTGTGTGTTCTCCCTGTGTCTGCATGGGTTTCCTCCAGGTGCTCTGGTTTCCCCCCACAGTCCAAAGATGTGCAGGTTAGGTAGATTGGCCATGCTAAATTACCCATGGTGTCCAGGGATGCGTAGATTATGTGGGCTAGCCATGGGAAATGCAGGGTACTCAGGATCAGATGGGATGCTCTTTTGAGGGTTGCCATGGACTTGATGGGCCGAATGGTCCGCTTCCTCACTGTAGTGATTCAATGAAAAATAATTTCATGGCTTTAAAGAGTTTTGTGGACGTCCTGATTATGAGAATCATGCTGCATAAACACAGCTTCTTTATTTATTTAAATGGCCTACATGAGATAGCATGCCAGCAGAAATTGATGCCCTTCACTGACCTTAAATTCATTCCTTGCCCAAAGGGGTTTCTATTAGAACTATTGATCCATCAGACGGTTTCTGTAACTGTGCTCTGCTAAATACAGATCTAACATTGATTCTAGGTCATCTTTGCTGACTCCTGAACAAATTTTATGGACAATGCAGTGTCACCCTGTTTGACACTACGGAAACTTTGTGGTACCTAGCACCAGTGTGGCATTCAGAGGAAGGGTTATTTCACACCGTTCACTGTCACCAATACTTCTTTGTCTTTACTTTGCCTAAGTCGTGTCAAACGATCTGTGGGGAAGGATACACCATGATAGAATCTTTACTGAAGAAATTAACAAGATGGTTGATTACGTGCTAGCAATTAATACAATGACATTACTAATTTGACATACTTGCTAGGCCTCTTGGAAGATGTAAAGATACATCTGCTCCCAATGAAGATGAGTGTGGGTTTGTGGGTTGCAGAAATGAAGCCTCATAGGGGGCAACAAATTGGTATGGCTATATAATTGACTTGCTCACAGGAAACAGAGAGTAGATGTCAATATCTAGTAGATGTAAGGAATGATGGGCCACAAGGATTGAGTCTGGATTCTCAAATGTTTACAATTTATATAAATGACTTGGATGGAGGGATCAAAGATATGATTATCAAATTTACTGATGACACCTTACAGATCTGGAAAGTATTTTGTGAAGATGACATAAGGGGGCTACAAAGGTATGTAGATAGCGTAATCAAATGGGCAAAAATCTGGTAAATGGAATATATTGTGGGAAAGTGTGAAATTGTTCATTTTGACAGAAAGATTTAAAGAAGAAACAAATTATCTGAAAAGTGAGAAATGCAGAGTTCTGGGATGCAGAGGGATCTGAGGTCATAGTACACAACTCACCAAAGGTCGGTATGCAGATACTGCAAGTAATTAGGAAAGATAGACTAGAATAGAATAGAATACAACATAATTCAATACAATGTTACCATTTACCACAAAGGGTATTGAATGCAAAAGTCAAAAAGTTATTCTTCATTTATGTAAGACCCTGGTGCTATCACACCTGGACTACATTTTTTTTACTCATTCATGTGGGAATTGCTGGACAGGCCAGAATTTATTGTCCATCCCGAATTACCCAGAAGGTAGTTAAGAATCACCAATATTGCTATGGGTCTAGAGTCACACGTAGGCTCGACCAGATAAGGGGCTGGTAGATTTCCTTCCCGAAAGTTCTTCAGCGAACCAGATGGCTTTTTACAACAATTGGCAATGGTTACATGTCACCTTTAGCACAGTGCTTTATTCCAGATTTTATGGAATTCACCATCTGCCACTGTGGAAATCAAATCCATGTCTCCAAAACATTGGCTAGGCATTCTGGATTATTAATCCAGTGACATTGTACTGTGTATAGTATGAGTTACCTGATTTAAGCAAAGATGTAAATGTGTTGGAAGAATTTCAGCAGAGATTTACGAGATTAATACCCAGAATGGGCAATTGTCTTCTGGGGAAAGGTTGGACAGGTTAGGCTTGTATCACTTTAGTTTTGATGGCTAAGAGATAACTTGATTGAGACATAAAAGATCTTGAGGGGTTTTGCCAGAGTGCATGTGACAAGAACATTTCCTCTTCTGGAAGTATCTAATTCCAATGTCGCCAATTGTAAAAATGGGGCCACACTATTTAAGGCTGGGATGAGCAGAAATGTTTTCTCACAGAGGGTTATGAGTCTTTGCAACTCTTCCTGAAAATATTAGTGGAAGAAGAGTCTTTGATTATTTTTAAGACAGAGGTAGATAGTTGCTTGCTGAGCAAAGAGATGAAAAGTTATCACATGGGTGGAAATGTGGAGTTGGCGTTAGAATTAGATCAGCCACGATCGTATTCAATGGTAAGCAGGTTCGAGGGGCTGAATGGCTTGCTCCTGCCCCTAGCTCATATGTTCAATATTTGTGACATCATCAGAAGGGGTGGAGCTCAATGGAACAAGAATGCTGACTTCTTCAGAACCATTGCCTATGCAACAAATGTGTTTGACTCCTCTTCCCTGTTCATAGCATTGATTCCCATTAGGCTCGTAACCTAGTATATTTAGGCTACATGAATCCCAAAAAGGTACTACCCATGTACAGCAAGCAATTAGGAAGGCAAATAGACTTGTTGTTTATTGCAAAGACAATGTAATATAAAAGTATATACCAGCTATGCAGGGCCTTGGTGAGACCAAATCTGGCGTACTGTGTACAATTTAGGTCTTCCTATGTGAAAAAAACATGTAATTGCATTAGAAGCAGTTCAGATAACATTTATTGCTGGAATTCGTCTTGCACTTTGTTGAAGTATTTCTAAAAGGCATTTGATAAACAGCCCAATCATAGATTATTATTCAAGATGCTGTTGGAGTTAACATATTAACATGGATTACAAGGATTGTTTAGCTAACAGGAAGCAGAGAGTCAGGGTGAATGAG
Source organism: Rhincodon typus (assembly GCF_021869965.1). Lineage (NCBI taxonomy): Eukaryota > Metazoa > Chordata > Chondrichthyes > Orectolobiformes > Rhincodontidae > Rhincodon > Rhincodon typus. The sequence goes on from NW_025967428.1 coordinate 22,941, forward strand.
TCAGGTTGGCAAGCTCTAAATAGATGACTGGTCAAATAAGGTGACCTCAAATTTATATATGGTCTCCTCTGGCTCGAGATTCTCAAAGAAGAGGAAGCATCCTTTTCACACATTGGTTCAAAACCTCTCAGGATCTTTTATGTCTCAATTGAGTTGCTTCTTAGTCTTCTAAACTCCAGAAAATACAAGCCTAGCCTGTCCAATCTTTCCATGTAAGACAATCTGCTCATTCCAGTTATTAGCCTGGTTAAACCTTCTCTGAACTACTTCCAATTCAGCGATGAAAGCTGAGTCTTAAATATTTACAACCTATATCAATGACTTTGACAAGGAAGTAAATGGATAGTCATTAAATTTACCAATGGCACCGAGATAGTTTGGAAAGTAATTTGTCAAGAGGAGGTCAAGAATCTGCAAAGGGATATAAACAAGTTAAGGGAAAAGTTTGGCAGATAGAGTATAATAGCAGATTGTGAACATGTTCATTTTAACAGGAAGATTAGACAATCAGCGCATTATTGAAATGGGTAGGGATTGCAGAGCTTCTATGTACAGAGGGATCTGAGTGTCCTACTCCATGAATTCAAAAAGGTTTGTTTGCAAAGATAGTAAGTGATTGGGTGGCTGAATAGACTAGAATATAAAAATAACAAAGTTTTACTACTGTTGTACACTGCCTTGGTGAGAGCAAATCTGGAGTATTATGTCCAGTTTTAGTATTTCCTCTGTAAAAAAAACTGCATTAGAAACAGTTTGGAAAACGATCATTCAACTCATTGCTGAAATGAAGGGCTTATTTTGTGAAGAAAGGCTGAACACTTGTGTTCTATACTCTTTAAGTCTAGAATGATGAGAAAAGATCTTATTTATACATATAAGTTCCTGACTTGACAGGGTGGTCACTGAAAGCATGTTTCTTATTGTGGAGGAGATTAGAATGAAGGGATACAGAGGTCTTCCTTTTAACACTGAGATGAAGTCTTTTTTGTCTGTCGGATGGGGTGAACATGTAAAATTCTCTTCCCCAGAAAATAGTACAGGCTGGGTCATCAAATTTATTCAAGTCAGATTTAGATCAATTTTTTTTATGGCCAAGGGAGTCAAAGATAATAGGCAGCAAAGCAGAAGAGAGAAGTTGAGACCAGAAACTGACCATCCATGATCTTATCAAATGATGGACCGGGCTCAAAGGGCCAGATGTCTTACTCCTGCTTCTAATTCCTATGTTGCCAAGTACCTTTCTTCAGATACCAATTAGATAGTGTGAAATTGCACTGTGAACGAATGTTGTCTGAAAGTCTTCTGGCTACTCTTAGACAAGTAGTTTGAAATAAGCGAAATGAAAGAAATTTTGAACAAAAGGTACTTGTTGCTGATTTTAATCCCCAAACATTGGTATGCCATGTAGCCACAAATAAAATTAAACACAATCCTATCCTGGGCTGACATCTACATAATGTCACTTTTCAGAAAGAATCATTGAATGATATTGAATGGTGAGAAACTCAAATGAGTCATTGAATAAGGGATCCATTATATTTGTCCATTTGCCCATGTAACTGTGACGGTTCCTTTCTGTCTTCCTCAGTTTGTAATCTTTACATTTCCTTCTCCTAGGTTGATTTGAACCAAAGCTTTCCATTCCTGTCTGAGTATCAGGGAACTTGCTGTATGTATATCAACCCAGTGTTTAGAATAGCATCACTGCACCTGTGGTCAGCCAATCCTTAATGGATGCAAATCCAGTAGTGAGGAACCACATTCTGGTCTCTGCTCTCTGGACTGTTTGAGACGAAGCTTGAACCATTTACTTTTTGCCTCAGGAGTTGGAATGTTACTGTCAAACCAAGCATTCATTCTGAGTCAAGGGTCATTACAGCCTTGTGAGCTATAATGAGCCATATGAGCTACCATCTCCTTGCCTGAGGTCAGATAGCTCAGTATAATCTGGGAGACATATCTGGAACTTCCTTACCCACACAGCTTTGTAGCATGTGATAGGATGGTTTTGATTTTCAATCAATTTCTGTTCGATGAACACAATAGCTTCGCCAAGCAAG